>NW_010286408.1:17839-46840 GCF_000700745.2 Antrostomus carolinensis
ATGACAGATGACATGCTGTGCCATCTGCAAGGAGAAAATATCCCTGGTATTAACTAAGACCAATGAACTCTAGATGTGATCTGCTGAAATGCTAAACTCTCTAGGGCCACCATAATTAATCATCTAATTTTTGCAAGAGTTCACAAGAAGGTACCAGGATTCATGTTGCTCATATGCAGTTTTTTCTTCCGCTTCCCATTTTTCCACAGCAATGGGACCTACCTCTGCTCCCATTCAAGCTGGAGAGAAGGCTTCTCTCTCGGTATGTACAACTTAGGGTCAGGCACCTTTTATAAAGGAGGTTCTTTTCAACAAATGTAAACAAGGAAATTGCAACATTACTTACAAATATCTTCTTCTACTCACTTTTATGTGAAATGCTATGAAATAGTAGGGCAGGAATGTGTATAGAACAGGGCTTTGAGACTTGTATATTGCTCAGTGTATATGAAGTGTCTATGTGTAGAGTGTGTGTATAAAAAGCCACAGCTTTTATTAATTTCTTTAATCCATATAAGATAATTTTGTAAAGATGCTGTGTTTGATTCCATTCCCAATCAAAGCTGGAGCTGTTTTTATTCCCTCAGCCCCACTGAGATCACAAATAAGTGGGTAGGTGCCTGTTGCAGACAAGTGAAATGGCCACCTTGCTTCCTGGCAGTATTGGACTGTTTTGTTTTTCTCCCAATGATGATAAGTTGTCGCTCCATCCATCAGCTGTCTAACCAGAAGACTGAAGTAGACAGCTTTGCATCTGAATCCTGGCCTTTGACCTTTCTGTTTTAGGTGAAGATATCAGAGGCTACAACTGTCAGCATGGTTCTTGATTTCAATCATGTACCTGGGGCATTCAGTCATATCAAGGACCCTTCCCAAAGAAGACTATTCAAAGTATGCACTTTGATTTACTGATACGATATAAAAACATCATTTATATAAATGATGTTTCTATATAAGCATATACAGGAAATGGAACATAAAGATTTTTTTTTTCTGAAGTTAGTATTGCAGATCTGCATAATATCATTATTTTAAGATGGCATAAAATTATCTAATTTTTTTTTTTTCTATAGCCACAAAGTAAGCTTAATATCTCCCTCAAACTGCATGGTATTTAAAAATACCAGTAGGTCTTAAATTCCAGCCCTCCCCTAGCATTTCTCCAGAGGAAAGCCAAATGCAGCATCTTTGACCTTTTTGTGTATCAATGAACTAATAAGACATCTCTATTGTAGTAATAGTCTCTGACGTACCTTACCCTGTGCCTTGCTAGCAGAGCAGGTTTGTTCCATTGGGGGTTAAGAATATTTAATCCTTTAGTGCTGACATATACAACACGTGGCCATGTCAGCTACAGCTGTTTCCAAACATCAGTAACAAAATTATAGATGGTTTTGAAGCTTCTGTGGTGGAAGTGAATACATTTGAGGATTCAACTTGCTGACAGTGTTTATGTAATTTAATCTTGCCATCTGGAAGAAAGTAAACATTTTTTAGGAAATTAAAGTTAAGGTAGCAAGCCCCTTGTGGTTTCTGGCTGCTGAAAATAAGTTGAAGCAAGTTGACGAAAATCTTCAATAGGGAGGGGATCATGGTTATGTTTAAAAGATTGCTAAACAAATGCACTGATGCATAGAATTGTTTCAGAATTTATTTGCTTTCTTTACTTCCCTATGTATTCAATAGTTAGATGCCTTTCTTTTACTCAGACAAAACCAGAGTTTTCCAGTGAAAAGTCATAGAACACAGGAAGCATATGCAGGCAGAAGGTGTAGCCGAAGCAGTTACGTGATTGCTTTTCTTCTCATATTTTTCTGTTCTTTTTTCCTATGCCTTGTTGCTTCTTTCTGTTCTGTATGATGTTTTACTTCTCAGATATCCACTCTTTTTTCCTTTGTTCATGTGCTTTATTATTTCATGAGGTCATTATTTCTTTCTATGTTTTAGCCTGGTTTTCTAAAGAAACAGAGTTTAACTGATCCTACCATGTATGCATCAGTCACACTGTAATAATTTTCAACCTGTTAGCCAATTTCAAACAAACATGAGAGTCAGAAAAAAGATTCCAAAGGCACTGAGTTCCCATCCGGTTTATGAGTCCAGGTGGCTTGGTAGAGGGGAGACACCTTAACATTGCCCTGCAGCATGAGCTATATGGAGAAAGAAGAAAAGACTAGAGATAGCTGTAGCAAACCAGGTTTAGCTATGCTGCTCGTAAAATTGCTTAAACGCAAACCCCTTCCCCTCGCCATTCCATTCTGTTGTTTTCTACTTGTGCCACCTGATGAGAAGCTTTACATGATGGGGGAGGGCAAGATAATTTTGATAATTGTCATGGCCTAAAACATTTATATATTTACAAGACATTTCTGGTAGGAAACTGATTTTAGAGGCACGTTATTTGAAGGATGGACAGTGGCAGCCATTTTGCACGTGGAGATTGTATGGTTGATCGGAGTGGCTGGGACAGAATTGAAGTGGAGCACGTGAAAGTTTAGTTTGCCTTCAGGTTTTGAGCCTTTAAGATCGTCTTTATGTTTGTGAAGGATATTTACTGGTTTTTTTATTCTTTAGTGAAATCTTAAATTCTCAGATAAGTTGTTACATTAAGAAAATACCTGAATTATGCAGCATTTGTTAAGAAATCTAGGGGTTTGTGACAAGATCAACAAGCACACAAGCAAATGGAAAGGTAGTGGTGCCTTTGGTTCCTAGGGGGAGGAGGGCAGGAAAAAAAAATTAGCAAAGGTGTGAACTCAGCAGAAATAGCTTGGTAATAGTAAAATGAGAACAACATTTTTTAGTATTCTGTAAAGGGTTTGTAGAACCAGGATAAAATGATGGGCTATTCCTGCTTAACTCTGGTGTCTGGTGATTTCAGCTGGTTCTTTCAACCTCTGTTTTCTCTGCTATTTGAGATCATATTCACCCTTCCTTCTTGATGTCTAAATCCTCTTGCTTTGCTCTCTTCTGCTAGAAGCATTGATTTATTTACTTAGGCTTGTACAAGCATGCTAATGTTCTGCTAAAGTTAAAAATACTGTTGCCATATAGGAGCTGGTCAAGTAGTGGGATTTTAAACTAGAATATCTAACTTCATATTCAGTGGAAGTTGCCTGTCAGCATCTTTATAGGTCTGAATAGGCTTTTTAAAAAGATCTAGCTCTAAGCCTTAATAATTGAACTTAAGCTCCTAAGTTGCTTATCTGCTTTTGAAATTTAAACCTGATCCTTGTTGTAAAACTGCAATGAAGATCTACATAAAAATGAAATAGGATGTTAATGGAGAATTTTTAATTTAGGTTTGCTTTTTAGCAGTATAAGTCACAATTTTAGGAATGTTGATTTGATTTTTATTGTCTTGCATATGAATGACTTTATAAAGCTAGCTAGTTGGTGTCCAAATCATGCCACATTCCAGCTTTGTCAGTATGACCTAGACGTTTTGCTTGAAATAAATACACAGACTGGTGAGTTCGTAAACATTTATAGCTGTGCCCTGTGTTAAATAAGGACTGTGCTTTATTTTCATGCAATAAAATTTCATTAGTTGTAAGTCAGGTTTTGCTTTAGTTGTAATTAGTTTAGCATATAATTATTGTGTCTAATAGCAATCTGAAATCTGCAAGCATTTTGATCTTATTCCAAAAACCCCTTCTTAGATGTATTCAATCAGTAGCTATAATAGAATCTTATTAGTCGACCATATTACAGAGTGTGTAAATCTTTAAGTGACTGAAGCAGTGTTTTCACTGATGCTTGTTATGTGTTGCATTAAGAAGATATAGAAAAATGTTTTATATTAGACTTGGTTTTTTTAGATTATTAGAAAAAAAATCAATGATTTAGGTTTTCTTGGCAAGCAACAATATCTGCTGTTTGATTCTTAGCTTTTTCGTTTTTATTTCAAAATTAATTTTAAAGCTATAGTTTCATAAAATATAACTGGGAACTCTGTGGCAATAATAATCCTTATGTTTTAATGCATAGATATATAGTAAATGTCATAATTTACACATAATTATTATTGCCTGTTAAAAGGTATTATAATGGTTCATGGGTGTTTTTTGAACATCCACCCAAATGTCTTGTGTCTTCTGTCTTTCGGTTGTGGCTGGCTGGCATTTCTAAAGAAGTTGCCCTGCCAAGGAATCTTCTGTCAGCTCTGCCTATGAATTTCCTCATGGAGACAGCATTACAGCAAGAGATAAATGCAGAGAATCTGGCGTGTTATTAACTGCAGTGGAGTAATGGGGAGCAGAGCGTCTGTTCTCACTTCCAATCCAACCTAGCTTATTTTTTGCAGATATCGTAACTAGCAATGGTTTAAAATATTACTTGCTAGTAATGTTGTTCTAATTTAAATTTCATCTATATTATTAATATTAAGCTTCTTATATGTTTGTTTCATAAAAGGGCTCATCTTGTTCTCTGCTGATCATTTCATCAGTCTATAGGTCAGGTAATTATGACTAATCAGAGCATAGAGAGTGGCACTTTTTAAGGTATTGAACAAACGAACAGTAAGCAGCCTCGTACTTGATGGATATTTGTCTTTTGGAAGCTCTGTGGTCTGATTGGGAGAGCTAAATGACTTCACAACTAGGAAAGAAATACTCAGATAATGACATTTTAAAAGGCATATGTACTTCAGACTAGGCAGGAATTGCCTCATTTTTAGGGAGTGAGTTTTTCAGTTCCTTCTTTACTTTTGCAATTACCTGCCCTACAACACTCAAAAAATTTAGATATTTCTGTTAAATTGATCAGGCACATCATGTGAATTAACTTGTCATTTACCTTTCTATACTTTCTATTTTAGAAGAATGTGTAGGGGGTACAGTTCTTAATTCTGTTTCACTCTTTTTCAGGGTAATCATGTTGATATTATCTGCCGTATTTTTAAAGAATCTTGTAAGAACAGTGTATTTAGTGTGTATTATTACATGTACAATTTTATGCATATAAATACTTGTATATGTGGTTATTATATGCAATTATAGAATTCAATCCTATAAGTATGGAAAGATATGCATAATACAGAATTAAAAGCTTAAAATACAGAAAAAATACTGTTAACTTAGTGTTAATCTCTGGAATAGCACTAGGGAAAGTAGAACTTTTCTTGGTGGTTTGTCTTTTTTTTAATCTCCTCAAATTAAACTAATCAATAAAATATTTTAATTATAAAACAAAAGGGAAAATTATCTTGCTTATAATAGAGTAGTATATTTTTGTTTTATTTTTTGCATCTAGGCCACTTTAAACCTTGGTCTAAAAAGACACTCTTGACTTCATTGGGTTAAAGTTCATTTGCAACCCAAATGTAATAATGAAAGCAAAAGTCAAATATATTCCCACTTATCACTCAAGATTCTGTAGTTAGAACATGGATGTAGAAATGGCACAAAATATCCAGTTGCTTTACAACAAAGACTAGTCGAAGTATAAATAAATACTTGGAAATGTTTTGTCTTTAAATTGAAAGGAGTCTTAAAAAACCTAAGGTTATTCAATTCAGTGTGACAAATGAAGTATGAATTCCATTTTGAACAAAATAAAACGAAGGATTTTATTTTTGTTCCTTTAACTGTGTTTTACGCAAACACATGAATATTGTATTTAGCACTAAACAGTTTCAGAAGATCAAAGTTGACAATCATTGGAGCCTACGTGCATTTTCTAGGCCACAGCCACTGAGCTGACTGAGGGAAGCAGAGAGATGTGAAAATCTGGAATAATCGAAGGCATTCACATCTCATAAACCCGAATTTCAACTGGGTACTTGGAATTAGAAAAGGACAAATATGAGGGGAAGTATCATCTCCCCAACTGAGAAGCAGTCTCAGAGGGTCTTGCAGCCCATTAGGGCACTTCCTATGGGTTTTTATTCAGTGCAGTTCTCCACAAAAAAAATAATCTGGAATTTTTCTCACGTGATAAACCAAGGCAGAAACTCCACTTTGGTTTCAGTATGATCCTTATGTTTTATGTGGCTGCAAAGCATCCTGTACAGAAAAGAAATTATTAAATATTAATTTTGAGGAATCAGAATATGTAAGTGCCTTTGTTTTTATTTGGATTGGGGCAGCAGTGAGCAGCACCATAGGAAATAAAAGTAATGTTTTGCTGGATGTAGTGTAGTAGAACTCAAGAGCAAAATAACAGAGGAAAAATATTTCATTTTTTAAAAAAAGGTTTTCTAGAGCAAAGATCCAGTCATTCTGTTTTCTTTTGCCCCATCCTTTGAGGCAAGACATGATCCTGGCCCTACTGTCTAATTAATTGATGAGCAAGAAGTCTTCAGGTTGATTTATTCAGGGTCCCTGTGGGATAGGCAAGCTAGAAATTTCCTACTTGGTAACTTGTTTAGGTGTATGGGTTTGGTTTGTGACATTACTTGCATTTTTGTTGTTCCTTTCAAGGTATAATAAATTGGAAAACATTTCAAGGTCTGAAAACTTGCATGGAATTAAGAGATTATAGGAGCATGTTAAATTTTGGGGACTCATGGTAGAGAAGTAGGTGCACTTCTGGAGAACAAAGGACTGAAAATCCAAAAGAGCAGGCTAGGTGACTAGCTAAAAGAAGATAGATTGGGCACCAGGTGGCAACCTTTTCCCATAACAAACTTATAGCTGATGGATGGCAAATGCATCAGGTAGTTCATTTTATAGACATCAACATCCTTTCCCCTTCTTCTCACTTGTCACTTCTCACAAGTAGCTTCTCACTTGTCCTTTCTTTGGTTTTGGAGTTGTTGGCTTTGGGTCAGTTATCTAAGAGGCAGCAGATGCTGTGATTGTTGCAGAGCTGCTAGGGTGCTGGTTGGCTTCTTGGTCAGGAGCTAATGCATATGTCCACTGGCCACTTCCCCAGAGCTGCTGGAGGGGAGAACCAAATAGGCAACCAAATGTCTGCACCAGATGAAAAATATGTAGGAGGTGTAGTGGGCTAAGTGAGAAGACAACAGCAAAATGGTTGGGTGAAAGGAGGAGTCAGGAATTTATTAAAAAGGGAAAAATAACTGAAAATCAATTCTATGGAAGGGAAGTAACATAAAGAAGTAAATAGGTAAGGAGACTATATAATAAGTTTGAGGGGAAAAAAATCATGGAATGAAGAAACAGCAAATGTTCTGTCTGTTCCTACTTACTTCAGGAGTTTCAATAAAAATGCCTAAAAAAACCATGTCAGAGAGAACAAATAGCCATAAGAAGAGAAAGAATCCAAAAGAAGATTGATTTAATCGCATTTTTTTTATGGCAGTTTATGGAGAACCTACTTTAGGCCTTGGTGCGGGAAGGGATACTTGAAACATGAGCGGTGGATTCCTGATTATATTGATGTTTTATCATCAGTCCAGTCTAGCTTAAACCCCTGGTTGTTCATTATTATATAGCAGTAGTTTTTCCAATTGATAGCCAAAGTTTGCGCTCCTCAGACTTCCATCTTCACAATTCAAATGATACAGTTGCTTTTAAGTCTTTCCCAAACAGGCTTAACCACATCAGGGTAGAGACTGTAAATATAGAATCTGCCAAGGCAAAATGCATTCTGAGCCTATAGTTAAAAAGATCTCTTGTTTCCAGGTAGTACTTCTTGCTGAATCCTGCAGTATCTAATATACCTTGCTTCGAAAAGATAGAAAAGCATATTTCATCATCTGATAACTAAAAAGAAACTTTTCCAAGGCTGCTGACCCAGGTGCTTTAAGACAGGCTTGAATTTAGTTAAACTTAATTTCAGGCTGCTTTTACTGACCTTCCCTCCCCCTCTCCCATTCTGTATTCCCTCGGTGGTCTTTCAAAAGCCAGGTGTCTGGGATTGTCTCCAGCCTACTCTGAAAGCACCCCAGGCCCTGGATTAATATGTTGAGAGCTGCCTTTTATTTAAGTCCACCATTTACATAATGCCTGCTTAGTCAAACCCACTTGCAATGTACAGCCAAGCTGAACCAAAACCTTAGCAGGTCAGTAGCACATGGTCCTGTTTTTTACTGAATTTAAATTAAAATGTTGCACCTTTTTGCAATGAAAATTGAAGAATATTGCAAAGGCATTTTGTATTTCTGATTCACAGAGGGATTTTTAGAGATCTTTGCTGATCTTTGTGTGAAAGAACTGAAGAAAGAACAGTATGTAAGAATGTGCTCCTACTTAAAGGGTGTGGGTATAGATCTAATAGTATGGTATACCAGGGTGAAAATTTCATTGTGTATTTGAGGCATTGACAGTATGTAGCCAGTTTCAAAAATACTTTCCATAGTACAAAGAACAGATCTACCTAGACTGCATCAGTGTCTTTCTGTTATATTAACTTATCACGGTGAAAGCACTGTTTCCACTAAATGAAATGCTTTAATAAGAGCATCTTATTTTCTAAATGCAGTTCTGAATTACCAGTACTTCAAAAACTCCAAATTTCTCGTTATCCTTTGTTGCAAGCGTATCAAACTACAGATTGCTTTTTGTTGTGGGGTTTTTTCTTTTTTTTTTCTTTCTTGTTTTGGCTTCTTCTGATAATCCTGATTGTAATCTTTTATACCTTGGTATTGCTTTTTGTTCAAGGCCTTCTCAGTATTGTTGAAAGTGGGTCACAGGGACCAGTTCAGTTAGGAGTGCGAGGAACAACTGCAGAAAATAGCGAGCCCTGCTTTGAGTGTTTGTTCAAAATGTTCACACTGCTGAATTTGCAAACAGATAGTATTATTAGTGATCATTTTGATTAGAGGTGCTCTCCAAGTTCTCCTGCCTGGTTAACGCTTGAGCAGTGAGTAAGCAAAATATGGACTTTTATGAAAATAAAAATGATGAGGTAAAAGAGCCAAATTTTAGAATACCTGTTACTTAGTGATAGGCTATCTTGTCACAAGTTACTTTGAATTATACAACTTAGTATGCATGTATTAGAAGGGTATTATTTTTGCAATATTTGTCTCTGCTTTTTTTTTTTTTTTGACATGAAAACACAACGTTTGAATAATCAAATGATTCCAAGACTTAGCTGTAATATTGTTGGTACTTACAGAATATGGTTGTGCTTGCTTTCCCTAATGAGCAAATAGTTTTGCTGTGCTTTGTTCTGTATGTAATTCACATCTTTATGGGTACATTTCTTTAGACTGGAGAACTATATTAATAAACTGTTGATATGAGACTATTCTTGCTCTTAGTGTACCATGCTGTTGTTTCAAATCACTACTTTGAAATGGTAGTGATTGCGTTTTACTGCCATTTCTAAATTATCTTGTTGATTAATGCTATGTGACTTAAAATTTTTAATTTTATGGATATTTTAATAATACACATGCAAAAATATAAATTTTCTGTTGCTCTTTTTTAACACTGAATTATCTTTGTCACCTTTAAAGTTGTTTTTTTTCTCTTGCTATGTTTTCTTAAGAATTTAAAATTTTGTTTGTTCCCTGCATGTATGAATAAAACAAAGATTCATTAGGAATAGCATAAAAACACACTGTTTATTCTACAGATTAGTTACCTACACTTTATTGTAAAATTCTGAAATATGTAAGCAGTTAAGTTATACTAAACATTTTTTAAAAGAAGAGAGCATATAAATGATTAGTTTTAACAGCTGATCAGATCTAATGTGGGGAAGATAATTGTACGAAATTGGTGCCAGATGGGTCTTGGTCATCTATTACAGTAAATGGTTGGGCTAAGAAGAAAAAACTACAAATCTTAACATAGATTATGAAAAGAAATATAAATAGGGACTAAGTGTTTATAAATACAGAAGTGTGAAGGTTCTAAATATTAAAAGCTATACTTAAGAGCTTGGGTAACAATGGCAAGGAAATAACAGAAATAAAAATAAGAAATCATGGATTGGAATAAAAATTCAGTGTATATTGTCAAATAGAAATATTTATTAGGTGGAATTTTCGTAATCTGGTGGTGGAATTGTTGTTATGACAGGACATCACATTGCTCACTGATTTCCCTGGTTCACCGTGGTGTAGAGAGGAAAACATAGAGGATATTGGGATCTCTGCTGGTATTCTCCTAGATTTTTTTTTCCATGTTTTACCACACCATGGTTTATCTGAAAGATAAATAGTAAAGAAATTACTGTGTTCTTTACTTGATTTTAATGTTACTGAAAGGGACAGCCTTTCAAGAGGGAACTATCTCCTGTCTAAAATGTTGCCCTGTCAACATCAAAAATGTCTGCATGACAAAATAAACCTTTGGGATCTTAGTATTTCCATTGTACTTAGCAAACTGGGAGCAAGCAGTGATGCACTTAAGAGCAAGTACTGAATTTAGGGAGGCCAAGAAATGATGGTGATGCATCTTGTGTCCAAGGCAGGAGGGATGCTTTGCCTTTCAAAGCATATCTCTTGGCCCACTCTTTAATATCTGTTGGTGTCACAATACTTTTGATTACTCGGGGCCCCCCAATGTGTCCAAATAATTCCCCTTTGCCAGTGGCTCCTGAAAAGAGTTGTCTAGAGCAATTGATGTAGTGGCATGTGGTGAAAGATTTCCAGTGCATGATGGTGATGGCTTTACACCAGCTTTGGTCAGCATCTTCAGCACAAATAGTTCATGGAGCTTGCCATTAACTTCTGTAAATACTCAAGTCCCCCTTTCACTACCACCTGCCAATCACGAGGTCACCATCTGTCATGAGAATTGTTATGTGACCTGCGGTGTTTTACATAATATGGTGGCACTTTACTCCTCCTATCACTTCTGCTGCCTTTTTCTTCCCTGTCTACACTGGTTGAAGGCTTATTTGACACATCTCGGTATGCAACCCTTCTCTGCAAAAAAAACAAATACCATTCACTGACAGTGTGTCAACAGAAGGTGAATACTGAAAACATGTTCAGTGCCATTTCAGAAAGCTTAAAGTGTAACTCATTTAAAAAAAAAAAAAAAAAAAAAGTCAAATTTTAATACTCTTGGAAATTTGGTTGTGTGACCATGTTTTGTTGTTGGTGATACACATCATAATCTTGGTTTCAAAATATAATTTTAAAAGGTGAGCATGTTTTTTCAGTGTATCTCACTAACACATATTTTAATTAAAAGTAAGAATTTCTGAGCTTAACTAGTTGGAAATAATTGCTATAGAGTCAGTGAGGAAAGGTTGAGTTTGTGAAGACAGCCTGAGGGAATGGGCTTAGACAAAAGTTTGATCATTATAAGTGTGTTGATCAGAGAGAAAAACCACTATGACTAAAGGTGGGGGGTAAGGATGAAAAGGAGGGACAGAGCTAGTAATAAATGGGTCAGAGGTGTTTGGGGTTAGGGGGAGGATTTTCTTACCAATCTGGCACAGATTCCTAGATACCCGTAGCCTGATTTTGGGGAGAGAAGTGCTGTTAAATCACTCAGTGAAAACTCTTTAGTCAGAATCTCAAGCACAGACAGTTGTGACTTACACAAACACATTTTTTAAGTGTTTTGTGGTTTGAGATTAGCTGAAAGAATAATATTTAACAGAAATCAAATTTGCTTATAAGTATTTTGGATTTGACAGAAATACCTTAAGGTTCAGATGCTAATTACTTTAATTTATCAATGCTTGATTATCTGGCATTTAATATTTGAAAGACGACTGTAGAGTTTGAATTTTGGGTTTGGTTTTTTTTGTTGTTTTGTTTTTTTTTTTAAATAAATAATGCAAAATAAATAACACAAGAATGAGCTATAAAAGTATTCTGTTTTGTGTTATGGTCTTTAGAGGTTACAGAGCATTATTATTGGGGATTGTGGAAGAATTTTGAGTATAGAAAGGCATGATCCTTGATTTAACTGCTTCAAAGGACATAAATACATTATAAGCAGAAAGGTTATATACAAAACTGGCACCAGCCAATTGTGACCACAGTATAAAAATAATCTGTTTTAAAAAGCTGAAATGCACACAAAGGATGGTGTGCAACTTTAAACATTTTAAGCAGTTCTGTTTCAGCATGCAAAACAAGCAACATTTCCATAGTAGATTTTCTTGTTAAAAGGTAAGTTTTGTGGTAAGAATATTGGATTTAAATTAACAATGTGCGAAAAGCATCTGTATTGACTTCTTATCTGTCAAAAATTGTCTTTTTAATTTGATTTTTTTATAGCATGTTGCAGTTCTGGTGGTATAAAAATTTCTTAGCAGGCTATATAAAAATACTTTATTTTTTCCTTTGGGCTACACAAAACCCAGCAATAACAAGACAGGTTTTTTAATACGTATTAATAAGACATGTAAACTTCCTTTCCCTCCACCTCCTTGAGTCATACTATCAGTTTTGATGTTTTCTTAAGCTTGCATATGGAGGAGATTTGTGATATGTTTTGGATAAGACAGGAAGGTTTAATGGTCTGTCCTGGAGATATAGACTGGCACCTTTTCAGTTCCTAAGTATCAAGAGCAGACTCAACAATGTGATTCTGGAAGAAAATTGAACTTGGATTAGCCTGACAATAGGTATTTTGAGATGAAGAAAACATATGGAACTTGCTAACAGAGAAATCCTAGAAGTAGCCAAGCTCAAGAAGGCTTGGGTTGTTACTGTTTTTCTTGGCTGGTGTTGTTGCTGTGTAGCAATTACTGAGGAAAGGGTGAAGCTAGAAGTCATGGCTTTCAAGTAGAAACTTGAGTTCAATCCGGTTCTTCAAGGAGAACTCTAAAAAGGCTACCATTAGATATATGATATCTGATACTTTGAGGCATAATGTGTGAAGCTGACCTGGAAAAAAAAAAAATCACACTGACAAAAACCTGCAAATTGTAAACCATATGAGTAATGAAACTTTGATATGGTATTGCAAGAGAGTGGAAGACTGCCTTAAAGAGGTGGCCTTTTAAAAATCAAAATAGGGTAGCTTTGAGTAAGTGCAAGTTGTTCAGCTTTCTGTGGAAACAGTTGGGTTATTTTTTGTGGCTTTCTGTGCATGGGCTAAGATTAGGAGTAGTAATGATCTCTCTTATAATTAAAAACTGAATCTAATACATGACTCATGTTTAAAAAAAAAAAAAAGGTGAGTTTTTATCTCTACTGCAGAAGCCTGGGTCTTATTTTACAGTAAGCTAAAATCTGTTTTCAGTCATAGTGGAAGTACAGAGGAGTGTGGATTTAGTTCGTATATCCTACAGCTGATTGGATTACTGGTTATCTAAGTATGTAAGTAGGAGTATACATAGTAAAAGAAGACAAGAAGCTATTGCGTAGTAGTTAAATTAAGCAATGGTTTGAATATTTATGCAGCTTTGCATGCTCAGTTGGGTCTGATTCTACTGCATTGAGGGTGGTTTGTATTCTGCAAATGCTATGTGGTATATTCAGGACACCTAAGGCAGGGATAATGTAGTCTGTAGGACAAATAATTAATAACTGTCCTTAAGGGTGTGCGACTTGTATGTTGGGGCTGGAGGAAAAAAGTCATCTGCTGCCTGTTACACTATCTTCAACACACTTTGTCCATCTTTCTTTTGAATTTGAAGCTCCATATTACAGCAAGCTATATCTAACATGCTGAGGTCAAATACATTGTTTTGCAAGAACAGTTCTTATTTCTAAAAGTTGCAAATTGTCATTTTATCACATTAGATATAAACCATTTGGGACTGAAAATAATTTAAAAAAAATTATAGTGGGAATGTACTTGAATATCCCCTGCTTTAGCTCTTTAGAATCTCACCTGCACTGTGACAACAGAGCTCAGATATTAAGGATAGTGCATGAGCAGGTGGAAGGAAGCAAGTAGTGACCAGGTAAAATATTAGATGAATGAAAAATAATGTGTGCTGCTTGGTTTGGAATAGGGAGTATTGAGCTCTACAGGTATAATGATTAGCTGTCTGCCCTTACTAGGCTTTTTTTTTTTTTTTTTTTTTTTTTTAAGAGCTTTTTAAAGAAATTAAAATCCTTTGTGGTAAGTTATTTAGTGTTTGGGGTTGGTTTTTTGTTGTTGTAATTTGTTTTGTTGTTGGTGTGGTGGTGATGGTTTGTGTGTGTGTGTGCTGGTATATTTTTTAGACCAAAGAAGCACCTTTACGATACTCCTTCAAGGTCATTTTGGAACAAACTACCTTATTTTCATTATCTATATAATTCCTTATTTTATACAAAACATACTTCTACTGTTAATAGTATTTTTCTTCTACAAAAAACTCTTGACATAATCTCTGAATTGTCTGTCAAAAACACTGTTGATTTTGCTGGTTTTAGCACTGCTATGCATTAGATATTGTTGCTACCAGAAATACGGAGTTTTCCAATGCTAATGGTTACAAGTAACTAAGCTGGGCTTGCAGTTTAGGGTATGGAATATCTGGCTTTGGGAGCTTTTTATCAGTTTCCATTTCTTAAAACCTTTTGTTCACTACTCACTTTTTGTTGTTAATATTGGAAAGTGTTATATCTGAATTGGCTGGTATCTTCATTGCACACTTGTACCTAAGGTCAGTCAGTTTTGTGGAATAAAATGGACTACTGTGTAGACTTTTTTGTTGTTGAGGTACAGTCCTTGGTATGTGTTCTGTAAAATGCTTTTTAAATTTTTTTCATGAAAACTGATACTAAAAGGTTCAAAAATATAACCAAAATGCCTAATGCAATTATTTATTTACTGGCTTCTCTTTAGCTGATTGCATGAACCATGTAGCATGTTCATATGTGTGTGTGTATGTATGTGTATATCTGTATATTAATTTTCAGCTGTTAATTGGAGGTTAATAAGGTTTAAATTGATGGTACAGCAGAATAGACAGCACAGTCTTTACAAGTACTTGAGTTTTTGACCAGAAAGTGGTTTACATCCTTACAATGATCCATTGTGGAGACCTTATCATGAACCTGATCAAAGGTACTGAGTCACACAGGTTCTTTTGACTTTCAGAACATAAGGTCAGAGTTTGAGTGAAGTCCTCAGATAGCACAAATACTTTCATTTTTACTGAGACAATAAAGGCTTCTTAGCCATTGCTGGGTAGTTAATATTTTCTGAGTGGTCTCCCAAAGACAAAGTGCTTGTCGGTTGCAATTCCATTATTGCTCTTCCATGTGGTCTAACAACCCTCTACCCTTCAAAAGGAGGAGAGCACTGAATAATACCACATGCTGTATATATCCAGTCATCTTTCCTGACCAAGTAAGTGAAAAAAATGATGATGTGCAAGATCTTAAAGCAAAATCCTTCAGGATTCCCTTTCAGGAAATTTGTCACTTCCATTTGCTAAATTGATTTGTGAGTGAAACATACACCTTTATAACTATGTGTACAATTTATAGTGCAAGATGAAATTGTTCAGGGGAAAATATTATTTGTCTATAGCAAAAGCACAAAAATATTCTATCTGGCTTGTTTTTTAAAAATGGCAATGCTTTCAATATGTGCTGCTGCAAGCTAACAGGAGATTTCGTCATGAGTTAAGAATCTGTCTGAACTGTAAAACCCTAGGATAATTGGAATAATCAGTCTCTAGCCTAAAATGTTGCCACTGTGTAGTTAGTTAATGTGAGGTAGGAAACAACATGTTTCCTTGCTAAGTAGATGATCTAAAAATAAAATGTGTTTAATTAAATAGGGATAATATGGAAGAATTTTTGGGGATTCCAAAGGGGGCGAGGGGAGTAAAACAACTGTTCAAAAGTATTCTATGGTGCTTTAAAAGAAAATATGGAAAAAAAAAATCTAGAATAGAATAATAATGATGTAAATAAACATTAGTTACAATTTTAAATTGTTTTCATGATGATATAAACATAACCTAAGATTTACTGGGCAGGTTGTTTCTTCTGTGCTTTCATTAAACTAGTCACGGATGTTAGCCCTTTCAGGCAGATATGGGTGATATATTTCAAAAAGTAAAAGTGCACAATTTCAAGATATTATATTTCTTGTATCTAGTACATTCTTGTTTTGAGGTACACAAAGAGGAATATTAAATTTCAGCTTGCAAACACTGTATACTAGCTATTTGAGTAAAGTTAAGCATCTTTCCCCTGAAATTAGTATTAATATTACAAATCAGACAGTTAATTAGTATTTAAATATATTAAATTAGATCTATAAAGTACAGTAAAAGTGTGGCAATTACAGAATTTGATTACTTTCATGCCTGCCACTGAATTTATAAAAACAACCTTTCACCATGGTTTTCCCATTTATGAAATAGGAACAGTACCAGTCCTGGTCAAAGGCTCTGGTGCTTGTGCAAGATAAATCTGCTGTGTGTGTGTTCTGTGTTATAAGTAGTATTATCAGTACGATATCGAGAATTTGTTCAGAAGAATGTATTTACAAGGACTTTTTTTTTTTTCATTTTGGTTACATACTTTTTATTCTGCTTCTTTGTATACAAATTTAAGGCTAAAATGAGGCTCATGTTTCAGCATAATACCTGATCAGCAGAATGTCCTCTAGTGACTAATAGTGCAAAGTACTAGCACAGTTCCATAAATCTGAAAGGTAATTAGTAACTTGCTATTTTGAACATAACTAGTGTATTTTTGACACAGTCATTACATTCAGAAATATGTTATCTTTCAGTTGTTTGTTATTGATGCTTTATTTTAGCAAGTGGAAGTACAAATAACTTCCCAATTTGATTCCAGACAGTATTAACCTTCTAAAACAATTCACTAAGCTTAAAACAACTTCCAATAAGTGTGTGGGTTAGATAAGTACTTTGAGTTCTCTTCTTTTCATGTGTAGTGAGAACAGGCATATTGGTGGGAAAATAAATATTCACTGGCATGCCTAAGAGATGAAAGATAAGCATTTGTAGGGGAAAAAATGAGAAACTTCACAAAAATATGAAAATTCTCTTGAAATTTATTTTTCTCCCACATATGACCAAGAGATTATAAATAATAGTGGAAGAGATTTAAAGATATTAATATGGGAAGAAAAAACCATAGCCATGCTTAAACAATTATTTTTCCCTGTCAAATAAAAGGTTTTGACTTTTTTAATTAAAAAAAAAAAAAAACAAAAAAAAACCCCAAACAACATCCCCTCACAAAAAATTATAAATAAAAAAACCCCTACACATGCTGCTTTCACATGGCCTCCCAGAAATCAATTGCTGAAAACGTTGACCAGGAGAGCTAAGGAATGCATTCACTTCTATTGCTTAGCTGTAATGTAAAGTAACAACTATCCAAGTTTAGAACTGGGATTTGAGATTCTTAGGTAGAAAAATCCAGTACTTGATATCCTAGTTAATAACTGTTTTGGGCTGCTGCTCTTGTATATGTAGAGTCCTTCAGCTTTGTAGAGCTGTGTCATAAGGAACTGAGGTTGTACGACAGCTGAAAGTGTGACTAGATCAAGTACATGGTTCTACCTTTCAGTGTTTGTCGCAGTAATTTGTACAGTAGGACTTATGGATAAGACCCCAGGTTTGGATGTTTGTTGATAGTGGAAGAAAAAACATCACAAAAAGATGATCATGACTAAAAAAAGTTATTGTCAGGCTCCTGACAGAACTACTGTAGCTGTAGGGTTCTTGGGATGTGGGGATCACCCCCTGGGAACTGTTACAAGCAAGTTTTTTAGCTCATTTAGACATTTTAATTTTTTTCTTAAAGTAAAATAAGTATAATACTGGTAATTCCTTAAAATGCTAGTAAAGCTGTAAAATGGGAAAATAAATGGGAAAGGCTAACACCTTTGCTAGCTGAAATGTCTTTTAATATAATTAAAATTTTGATAAACGTTCTAAAGTGTAGTATTTTGTTTCAGGAGGTTGAAATGGATTCCTTAGGACAGCTACCCATGTATTGTCTGTTGGCTAGTTTATCTCTATAGAAGAAAAAGAATTAAAGAAAAACTGACATTTTTATTTGTGGTGTCTACGGCACAGAAACTACCTGAACATTCTAAAGGCAATGATGAAACGATGTATTTTTGTCCTACTAGTTTGGCTTAGTTTGCTTCCTTCTTTTTAATAAGGGTAATTGGCAAAAATAGAACGTGCCATTTTGCTCAAGAAAATGCACTAAAATTTTAGTTATGCTTTTATGAAGCATGGTACTTCTCTTGTGTAAAAGATGTCAACAATTCAGATGAGGATTACACTAATTAATGTTATTTGGGCTGCATGGCATTTAAGAAACAGAATAGCTTTGTTAATGCATCATTAGCAAAAATTTTCTTTCTTTTCATTCCTCATAATTCAGAGCACCTATGCAAATCACGTTTTTGTCATCTTGAATTTTAGGCTTGCTTTTTCAGTCTTGCTAAGTTGCAAATACTGTTGAGTTTACCTGTCCTAGTACCATGTGCAGTTTGATAAACAGCTTAGGCACCAGTGTTCAAAGAGATCTCGAATAGGCCAAATCATACTAATATCTTAATGGCAGTATGTTCTTATAGATCTGTGTAGCAGATTAGAGTATCCCACACAGATACTTGCACTAAGTATTTCATCTAAAGGACTGTCAAATATGCTTCTGAAGGCGTCTGTAGATGAATATGCAGTGCTGCTTGTCTATCCGAACAGCATAAACATGGAAAAATCAACCCCAAATTTAGAATGGGATAAAGTACTATCTTACCTGCTGTGATGTTTAATGAATGAAGAGACAGTTTATGTTAATGATTTGTGAGTGTAGTGTGCTTGGTCTTTTGTTTTGAAAGGTAAATAGAAGTTGCTGGAATACTGAGTTGTTTCCTTCTTCATTAACAGATCTGGACTGGCAGGTTTACTTTGATGGAAAGAAAAATTTGGCATGTTAGTGGTAAATTTATGGTATTGTCTGTTAGCCACATGATCCTTCTGCTCTCCCTTTGTAGTCTAGATTAACAGTGGAGATATGTCCATAGAAAATCTATTTTGGAATAAAAAATTGCAGCAAAACTAAGTGCTACATACAAATTCATAAGGGGAAAAAGGGGGGGAAATTTACATGGGGGTACTTAAAATATTGAAATAATCTTTAAACTGATATTTAATAATTCCCTAAAATTTATCATTAGATAGAGCAATCAAGCTGTTTTTTTACTAGCTTGGAACTTTCCCCTAAAATGTGACAGGATAAAATTCAAATTAGGTTGTTCTTTTTGCAGTTCATAAGGCTGTATCCAGTAAGGAATTAAACATAAGGCAGGGGGGAAATTACCAAGTATCTAGATTATTCCAACAACTATACACCATGGAAGAATTGTGATGTGATGTTCACAAAAGGAACTAAGTATGTTGTCATAGGGCTTTCCCTGAAGTAGGTTCCTACAAATAGAATACAGGTGTCTTACAAAGATGAATTAAGGAAAGATTCTCCTTTCTTATGAAGAGCATGTCAAAGCTTCCCAAACACTGGGAGCCTTCCTTCCCATCAAGAATTACTTTGTGAACCAACTCCATTGTCTTTTTTTTTTTTTCTTTGTTCCTTTGAGGGGGAGGAGGAAGGGGGTATTGAAATTGAATCAGAAACTGTATCTACAAGATGCGAGCATATTCCAGGTATCCTGGGGGCTGTTATCTCTCTGGGTGTTAATCTCAGAAATTCTAAAATTTATGATATCTGCCATGTGCCGATCACTTACTAATTTTCCATAGGTCTTGAAGGATGCTGTACTCTTTGGGCTACTTGCTATGGCAGTAGTACAGTGAGCCTGAAAGCAGAGGTTGTATTACTGGAAAAAGAATCACTGTTATGAATTATTCTGTGATTGTATGTGAATAGGTATTGAAGTTGGGAGGGAACTCCAGAGGTTGCCTTGTTCAGGTCCTTGCTCAGCTCAGAGCAGGTCTGGTTAGATGGGGTTGCTCAGTGCTGCATCCAGCTGAACCTTGAACACCTGCAGGATGGAGACCCCACGGCCTCTCTGAGCAACCTGTGCTGATGTTTGTCTATCCTTATGGTAAAATTCTTACTGCTTTCAGCTGAACTAGCAAGTGAGAACTGGCTTCTTCATCTCTCTGTTACTGTCCCCAGCCCCTTTTCTTCTTCTCTGAACCTAAGCATAAACCAAACAAGCTGCTTTTTTACTGCAGCTCTTGCTAGACTGCTTGCTTCTCCTCACTGGGGAGAACACTTCCTACACTTACATGCTTTAAAAAGATACATAGTCTAGTTGTAGTTTTATGTGTTAGTGAGAAAGAGCACAGTTTTCCTCCTAGCTGATTCTGCTTCAATAATTGGCTTTCCATTTTCCATAGGAGTCTATTGCAAGGTGAAAGAAAGTCTATGAGACATTGGCAACAATCAGGCGACTGTTTAATTGTAGAGGTAAGCTGTTGTTAAGTGTCCTGTTTGGTATCATATTTGAAGGGAAGTGAGAGGAAACTGGAAAACTAAGAATGGTGTTTAAACATTATACATGGAAAGATGACATTTCCACATATAAAAATAGTTTGCCCTTTTCTGTGGATGCCTATAACCAAGGTTTGTGCTGATCCTTTACTGTTGTTGCATACATTTTAACCTTAATCTATAGAACTGTAGAATTTCCTAATCCCCCACCTCTAGTTGGCAAACAGATGTTTTAAATAAGTATGCTTCTTTCCTGTCTCACTGCCAGTAAAAAAAATATTACTTTAGCTATTTGTTCAGTTGTTTAACCATAATGAGAATGGATTTTAGAGGAGTGTATAGATGGGGCTGTATTTTTTGGCTGAGGCAAGGTGAATGATACTTTTTGTCAGGAAAGTGTTTCCCCTAGGTTTCTCACTGTGAAAAAACTTTATTGACTGAAGATGTGTTTTACCTGCTTCCAAAATACTGCAGTGCGCAGCCTCTATGCTCCAATTTTAAAAGCTGGGAACATGTCCATTGTATAAGGGTTGTAGTAACTCTCAGTTTATGTGTGTGGGGGCTACCAGCAGAAGAAACTATTGATTTTTTTTTTTTTTTTTTTTTTAACATCTGAAGTACTTAATTTCTACAGTAATACAAATATAAGGAATATAAATTTGAGTAAGATTTCTTTTCAAGAAAGAATTGCATAATATGTTTCTGCACTGTGGAATGCTACAATTTACTAGGCTAATGATATATCAAAAGGTTAATCGGGTTTCGTCTTTTTCTGAGGCAGCTATTTCTAGGAATAGCAGTTTCTAAGCTTTTCATCCTAATTTCTATCAACTAGATTTCCACAATGCACAGACCAAAGAAGCATAAACAACAACTTCTGTTGTGGCATGCACTTCCTTTTTACTTTAAAGCAATGATCAACCCTTTTTAAAGCTTCCTTTTGATGTGACCAGACAAAGAGAGACTCATGTAGCCCTTTGGGATTTGCCTGCAGTGAACCTGCTTCAAAAATAATGACCTTGGCTGTCCAAGTGACAAGACTCTGAAGTTGTTAAAGAAGATTTAACTGAAAAAAAAGTAGATTGTCAAATATGCATATTTGTTGCTGTAGACATAGTGTAGCAACTAGCAATACTTCATACTAGTTAAAGCACATACAAGTGTGTTAACCACACAGCTTGTTGCTGACAGGACAGAAAACAAAACTAATAACGTGAAACAGTGGAACAAACTATACCAACATCCTCGTATCTGAACATGCAAGCATTTAATGCATAAAAATGAACATAGGCTACGTTTACTTTTGTCTAGGGGTAGTAATATCAGCGAAGTCTTTCTCAGTAACAAGGACATTCTTTGTAATGCAGATAGATGTATACCTTTTTCTTTATGGTCGTAGCAACTTCTTGTCATATGAATCAAAAAGTCCCAAGTGAGGCTTTTCCATCACGGTAGAACAAGAACTCAATAACTTGTTATTCAAAACCCTATGAAAGAATACATTTCTGCCTTCAGAAATTGGGTTCTTTACCCATTTCCCTGGGAAAAAATGCACTCCAGTGATCGTTTCAATGTATGCACTGGGTTATAAAGGGAGTTTCAGAGATACTGTGCTTATCAGCTGCACATGAACAGTTTGTGGTTTGAAGAGGGAACTTGGGATGGAGAAATCCAACCTTCTGTATCCAATTTTACCCAGTGGAATATGGCATTAAACAGCACTATTGTGTGTTTAAAATTTCATTTTGTCTGTTGGAACACTAGACCATATGGTTTGTCTGTGAAAGCTTATGGATAGTTTGTTCACCACTGTTTCCTCATTTTCTACCTTATAAAGCAGATAATGTGAGGAAATATATTGTGATAATCAAAGGTAAACCTTAAAGTTCAGCATGGTGTAAAACTACACCTTAGGTCTTAATTGTATTATTCAAATGCAGAAGTTGTGCCTTTTTGATTTAGATTGTATTTTTGAATTAAAGTCAGATTGAACTGAGGACTAAAAATAAGATAACTGTGAAATATGTAATTAGGAAAGGGTATGGATGTTCTGTTTCACAAAAAAGACTTGAAGAATTAAACATCCTCAGGAAAGAAAACATTCCTTTTAATGTGTGAACTGGACTTGGGCTATATTCTCTGGTATCAGCCAGTCTTTTCAGTTTTAAAGAGTATGCTGGTGGCTTTTTTTTTTCTTTTCCACTGTGGCCTGTATTTATTTACTCATCTCCTTTTATACTTTTTTTTTTTAATGCATTAGTTTACAAATGGAAGACTTCCTTAAGATGTGTATTTAGGATGTAGTATAACTAACCTGTAAAAGTGCATAAGCTATGTAAATATATATGCCATCTGTGTGAGACAGACTGGAAAGCTGTGTATCACTAGTTATTTATATAGCTTTTAGCATTGCTGTTTATTGCAATTTATTTAGATCCATGTATTGAACATATTGTAGTGTTTCTTGCTTCTGAGACTTAAAGTTTAAGTGGAAGAGCCTCACAAAGAAATGTCCTTTCATGGTAGGATTTAAAAGTAAAAATGAATGAGCAAATAGAGTATGCTAGGACTATAATAATGTTTGTAACATTCATTAAACTGTTAAGTAATGTGTTCAGGCTGATGAGTGTTTCCCAGCTTCTACATTGCCCATTATGTGTTCTAGTAAATTAAAGCTAGGAAACCTTTGTTGGAGTTGTAATACTTAAACTGACATCTAATTCCCCCAGACAATAGGTACAAGCCTGCAAGCCTCTCTAATTCTTCCCAGTCTTTACATTTATTGATTCTTTTGTAAACGTGTTTCATACAATCTATTACAAACAGCAGTGGTTAGAAGTGTGAAGTTTACCGTGTTTGACCTAAGGCACACTAAAAACAATAGCTATCTGGCATACAGTTGTGGATCCCAGACTTGGTTTTAATCAAAAAGAAAATCTGGATCTGTAACTGCTCGACTGGTTTGATACCCTGCTTTGGTTAGAAGGACCAACATGTTAATTCTTTGATCTGACTGGTTTGGATATGAATTTAGTTCAGCTATCACTCATATTCTAGGCTCTAAATGTTTTATTACTTGAGTTGGCTTATCTAAGTAGTTTATTTTGATTCAAGACTTCACTTTGTCTAGTCTTGAGTAATGTTTTTGTTTTGCATCTATAGATGTTAGTTTCTTATTGCAAAGTATGGGTGCAATCCTTTTTTACTCAAGATGTCAGGTTTTTTGCATCTATTATTATTGAGAAGTTATCAAGAAGTCCATTCATAATCTCTGAATGGTTAAAAAGAACAGTAAATTTTAATGACATGAATGTAATACATTTTTATTATTTTATGCATATCTTATACTGTAAAACTTATGTAATAAATAATTGATAGTAAACAAGCACATCTTATTTTTCCCACCATATTCATCATCAGTTTCAAAGCTTTGAAGTTCAGTAAATAATTTATGATAGTTGTTAGAGTAAGGAAATCAAACTGTCTTCCTGATCCTGCTTACTTTTTGTCCTTGTTGTTTTTGAGCAGAACTTTGTTTGGTAGCCAAACTGAACGATCAAGAATGTATGAATAACCGATGGGATTCATTTAACAGACTGAAAAATAAATAATATCTTTTTATTTTTTTTTTTAAATATTTGAAATACATAATGAACATTTTCTGTGTTTTTTTAAAATTTTTGCAGGTTTTTTTGTTGGTTATTGTAGTGGTACATTTCTCCCTCATAAACCTTGTGCAATGAGTTTGGCGGTTGAGCATCCCTTGACTGTATCAAAACCCATGAATAACTAAGGCAGGGATGTGTGGGGAATGAGGGCAGGAATAATTAATCATTCCCTGATAGCCCTGGAACATAAACGTTTCTTACTGTCTGACCGTAACCGTAACTCGCATAGATTGGTACCAGTGTTACTGGAAATCTGAAAATTCTAGTTACTACCAACCTGGATGGTGGCCAGGATAGAATTTTACTGATGCCTAAAGTCAGTCATCTTGTAATCCTATAAACAGTGGTCCCAAGGGAGACCCTTTGAGCTCTCCTGGACCACAGCAGGCTGCATCCAACATCTCCCTCTGAGTGGGACACCTCTCAGAGCTCATGAACCCTTAAGTTCGTGAAGCTGGGAGGACTGTCTCCAAAGACCTGGGCTGAAACCCTCCACTCTTAGAGGCTCCACCCTCTTCCCTTGATAAATGCTGAGGCATTTGAAGTGAATATTTCACTGAACTCAAGGGGAATTTTTACCAGGTATACCTTTTAATATCTATCTATAGATATATCTATATCCATATATGCATATGTCTCTATATTCCTATCCATATCTATATTTCTGTGTTTGTATGATTAGAAACTTTACTGAATTAGTTGTTGTTAGGAAAATCATATATTCCAAACTTTGTGATTTATTATAAATGTTAATGAACCATAAATTGCTGCTATTTTAACTTTAAACTGCTGCTATCCCAAAGTCATATAAAACACATAATCACATGTTAAAACACTATACTAAGATACATACACCTAATCCCTTTAAAACATATACCATTGATCAAATTTGTGACTGTAGTGGATTCAACTGCACCTAGACTCCTCTCTGAGAAGGAGTTGAGAAAGCAAGGGGGTCCACTCTGAACCTCGTGACTTCTCAATGAGAGGGTCTCCCTTCTTTCCCTAATCCATGTATAAATCACACCAAGCCAATTTTGACTTGATTTTCTGGTTGTATTCTTTTTCTAGTAATAGAGTGAACCTTGCCATTGAACTCTGTTAAGTTGCACTTTTATGAGTTCATATTAAAATAACTTTCTTGAATACCTTTGACCATGATTCTTTGAGTGAGCTTAAGTCCTTCCATTTCCACCCACAACAGTCATGAATTGCATAAGACAATGATGGAAGTAAATATTTTTAATACAAAATAGAACACGTTTTCGGCCTGCTTTTGTTCTATGTACTTCAATCAGGTTCTCTTAGCCTGGTTAAATATCTTGTTGAGACCTGCTGTATTTACAGAGAATGAAAAAAAAAAAGTGTCAGAGTACAAAAAATAAGAAATAACATTTTTTGACCTTTAGTGAAATGTTCTATAGAATACATGTTCTAATTCCTTTGTTTTCCCATGTTTATGTGGAAAAGCCAAAGACTTTGGAGAGATTTTTAAGCATTGAAGAGATTTATTTCCAGGTTTTTGGGGTTCTTCATGATGGTTTTTATTTATATGTTCTTATAAAAGTTCTTAAATACTCCAATAATATATAATCAGTTTTCACCTATATCCTGACTTATCTAAAACTTAAAATAAAGCAGAAAACCAATATGATTTCAGGCAGAGATGTAAAAATTCTGTGTAATTCTGTAACTTCCAGGTAATGGTTTCCAAAATCTCCAACCCTCAAAACAGAGTGAGATCAGGACAGAGCAAAGTGGTTTGAATCCATCCTCATTTTGGCTGCAAAAAGCACTGCAGCATAAAACCTCACATACAGTTTTCCCAAACTGGGTGGGAAACTATGATAAAAGTTTTAAGTTTCAGATATTTTCTCTTATTTAAAAAATAAAATTAAAAAAAAGCCCAAACAACATTGTGTACATATAAATGCAGATGCATGGTAGTACTTAGGCTCAAGGTGACGGGACTGCCTAGAAATCTTTAGTATTTCTACCCTCTCTGTGTGTGGCTACAACCCACAACACCTGTCTTACTGTGTAGTTTCGCATATGTGAAGTCCAAGATTTTTGCTTTGTTTCTGACACGGGGTGGGACAGAAAGCAGGAGATATATATAGGTACTGTTTTGTACAGCTGCTAATTCCAATGAGACATCACAGTGAAGCTTTAAACAATATCTTGAACGTGGAGCTGGATCTATTAGACACTAACAGGAGGAGGAAGTTATTCTATGTGTAGGATCTTCTGGGTCTGAGGTGTAGGCTGCTTTGTGAGTCTTTCTACATAAAGAAGGTGATTTGTAGGTATCATGAGCTAGGTGTTGTCAAAGTTACCAAGAATAGCAAGGACGGCTATCTTGTTCTTGCCTTTCAGGGGCTTCTCATCTCTCAGAATTTCCTGTATACTACTGCTGTTTCCCTTGAAATTAGTATAAGTCCTACCTTTTGTTGGCAAGATGACCTTAAGCTAGCATCTTACTTGCTCACTAGTTTTTCTGGTGTGTCAGATGACAGAAAAGGAGTGTTTTGGAAAGTTCCTATCTTTCACAAATATGGTGATAATTTCACTTGGCAAAGGCATGTTACAACTTTCTCCTGATTGAGTAGTAATAGACTTCTCCAAAAAATGAATTTGTTAGAAGGTTTAAGGAAAAAAAAAAAAAGCCACTGTCTTTTATAGCTGAAAGTGTTAGCCTAAATATAGATGTTATCACCAACTGCTCAGTGTTGTTGGACAGTGGCTAATTATTTTCTTTTGGGATCTGTAAATGATGTGATGAGCAAGTATTCAATCTTCACTTGGTGGTTCTAGCTGCTTTTTAAAAAGTACTTTGGTTTTGTTCTAAAAACTGCTCTTTTAATTTCTTCCCTGTAGCTTTTGCTGTGCTTTTTTTTTTTGTGTGTGTGCGCGTCTATTTTTAACTACAGCATTGCAGAAACAGTAATGGCAGTTGATAAAGCTAATGATGTTCACAGATGAACACTGATATTCTTTTGTAAACTTTAAAATTGTTAAAAGAATATCAGCAAAAGCATTGTCCACAAGAAACGCATGACTGTGATGTGATCTCCTGCATGTTAATTTTTCAGAGCAGAAAGAACCTGTATACTTGCCTAAAGTGTCGCTGGCTTTCATAGATCAACTTGAAGGATTTGGGCTTGCTTTTTGTAAGGAACGTGGGAAGTATTTGTCAGCTACTGCTCCCTATTTGCAACAATACATCATCTCTGTATCTTTCTTTGATCACAGAGAGAATCTGCTGACAGCAGGACTATGATAGAACAGGCTGCACACCCCATTGACTCTTTACTTTCAGTGTCACCTTGGGGCATCGTGTCTAGTTTCCAAGTAATGATAATTTCTTAAAGGTTTTTAGTACTTCCCTTTTTTGTTGTCTTGTGCAGTCTTCTGCAGAGGCTAAGTTCATGTGTTTCACAAAGGGAGACAAAAATGCTACAGAAGAAGAAGAAGAAGGAGAAAAATATATCCATCTTTTTCAAGGTGTTTTTTTTTTTTGTAGTTAGATGCTTTGAACACTTTTAAGAATTGTGTAAATCTGTATTAAGCTGTAATGTTTTTGAAAACATCTGGTTTTCTTGGCAAGGAGGATGGAGCAAAAGAGGTAGGAAAAAAGCCAGCTTCAAGAAGGCTAAAATTAAACTCAGCCAAAGGATTGCAGGTTAACAATTATCTGTACATTGCCAATGTCCAAGCTAGAATATTTTTCGCATACAAACCTCAGTTACCTGCAGAACAAAGGCAGATCTTCAAAAGCTGTCATTTCAGAAGGATCATAATAGTAATCTTTGTGACCACTAGTAACTTCATAAAAGGCAAGATATTAATGAATACAATGCTTGGTGCTTGTTATTTAAATCTTTGGAGTTAAATTAATAAAACCAACTTGTGTAGCTATCAGTGAGTGCCTTCTTGAACTGAATGTTCCTTTTTAGGTCACCAGAATCACTGGTTACTGAAACTATCAAAACCAATGTGCTTTAATTAAAACAAATTTTTGGTCTAAATCTACTTGACAAAACGAATCATTCATGGTAAGAGAGATCAAAATTAGAACCTGACAAATGTGTATTTGTACCTAACTTTGCTACAAGTGTCGAACTCTGTCTTTAATGTGTATTAATTGCTAAGACAAGTCAGATGTCAGAGGCGAGAACTGGAGAGCTGAGAGCAAATATTCATAGGGGAAGCTGATAACAGCCTTAATTAAGATGCTGCTATCTTTCCATGATAAATTTAGAACTTTTCCATAAGTCATCTGACTTAATGCTCCATTTGCATGTAGAAGTGTTTGATTTAGATCAGTTTCTTTGTTAAGAGCTCTGCAGATGTCTCTTTGATAGCCCTGGCTGTCTCTCATTGAAGAAGAGTGCAGGACCTTTGTTTCTGCTGTGTTGCAATGTAGAAGAGGTGTGTGTATCTTGACCTAAAGCTGACCTCTCAGCATTTAGCTTTTCCAGGGTTGACATGTCCTCAGAAATACTTTTTCTTTTTAGAAGGACTAATGCTTTCTTGTTCCAATTCTTGAACCCCAAATTCCTTAATCTCTTTCAGTTACTGTAGAAGGTAAAAGGTAAAAAAAATGTGGATAATAATTGTCCTCACTAACATTTAGCCATGATATATGTTTTACAGAGGCTGTTCCATGCAACTGTGTCATATATGAAACTTCACACATTGTGTTCTGTGTTATGTTTAGAAAGAAGGACATCTACTTTCTGAGGTCATCAGGCTTTTATTTGGGGCCAAATTCTATACTGAAATAAGCACTTCAGTGTATTTGAAATTATAGCGGGGAAGACACTCAAGGTAGGTACTCTCAGAGATTAAAAAGAGCATTGTATTTTGGATATCATCCAGGATATCATAATCCACCAGTTTTACAAAATAAACCTAAAATCTTGATCTTCTGTCATGGTTTAACCCGAGCCAGCAACTAAGCCCCACACAGGTGCTCGCTCATGCCCCACTCAAGTGGGATAGGGGACAGAATCAGAAAAGTAAAAGTGAGAAAACTCATGGGTTGAGATAAAGACTCTTTAATAGGGAAAGCAAAAGCCACGCATGCAAGCAAAGCAAAAG
>NW_010286408.1:46863-48269 GCF_000700745.2 Antrostomus carolinensis
TCATCAGGCAGGTGTTCAGCCATCTCCAGGACAGCAGGGCTCCATCACGCCCAATGCTTACTCGGGAAGACAAATGCCATAGCTCTGAACATCCCCTCCTTTCTTCTTCCCTCAGCTTTATATGCTGAGCATGACATCGTATTGTGTGGAATATCCCTTTGGTCAGCTGGGGTCAGCTGTCCCAGCTGTGTCCCCTCCCATCTTTTTGTGCACCCCCAGCTGTCTTGCTGGTGGTGTGGGATGAGAAGTTGAAAAGGCCTTGACTCTGTGTAAGCCCTGCTCAGCAGTAACTAAGACATCCCTGTGTCATCAACGCTGTTTTCAGCACAAATCCAAAACATAGCCCTATACCAGCTACTATGAAGAAAATTAACTCTGTCCCAGCCAAACCCAGCACATCTTCTAGACTAAGTTGCAGTAGCTGAAAGTAGGAAAAGAATGATAGGTGCTGATCAGCCGGGGTTTTCTCATGATTGTGGCAGGGTTTTTCTTGGGATCTGTCATTATGCCCATTTGTCTCATTCCCCTCTGATGCTGATGTCCCTGTAGTTATTAATTTCATCTTCATATTCCTTTACTGCACAATCTCTCTACCTATATTCTAAAGATTATGAATAGCTGAAGAAAAATGCTGGCACTTGCTTCATTCTAAGAAATTTTATCTTGAAAACTTTGGCTAAAAGGATAATTTCAAGCATATTTTTATAAGCTTTGGTGGGCACAGTCCAAGACAACTGCATTCCTGTAGTGTTAAATGCAACTAAACTGAAAGGCTTTGAGATAGCAACTTATTTCGTGGATTTTTTGAATAGCATATGTCATCAGATTATTTTGATGAATTTATTTTCTCTATGTATTTTGCTTTAGGACATTGTATATATTGTAAATGTGTTACTAAATCATCAATGACTAAACTCTCCAACAGAGACACTTTTTCATTTTAATGCTTTTCAGGAGAGAATAATTGGAATTGGAAAGTAATTCTTGTATTAGAATTTTTTGATCAAAAAAATAAAATACAACATTTTTTCCTGTTACTTAAAAAAATTAGAGGGAACATCCAGTACTACTTCTTCACAAATAGTAAATAAGCAGTATTCAGAAACTGTAATTCTTAGTCATTGAAACTCGAGATAAGTTGGATCATTAAGTTGATTGATGTAAATTACAAGCCATCTGCATGTTTGTCTTAAAGTACAGTGTTCATGTATTTTATACCAAAACAAACACAATAGACCCAAGAGTTGTGTTTTGCCAGAATCTGAGGACTAGTATGAAAGAAAAAGGACCTCTAAGCGAGAGGTGTGGAGGCTCTGATGTGTATGACCACTTAAAAACAGGCAAAAGAAACCAAGCTTGTTCTGCCATATTTCTGTAGGCTGTGCTTGTAACATTTTTTTTTTTCC
>NW_010286409.1:0-2254 GCF_000700745.2 Antrostomus carolinensis
CCCCCAGGCAAGATCACTACTGAATTCAGAAATGAGAAAAAGATACTGTAAAATTATTCTAAACAATTACTGCTAATTGTTTAATTTTGTAATGTGTGTTTACCCCTGTCCTTAGTGATTTTGCAGCTGTTTTTTTGTTGGAGAACCCTTTGCTTTGTGCTTGATGACTGCAGAATTTGTCATTAGAAAGAATATCCTTTCAAATATCTTCCAAAAGTAACCTGTTTAATGTCTCAAATAAATAACATATAGTAGAAAATGTCCTGATGGTCTTAGTTTTGAACTGTAATTGCATACATTTAAATTTTAGAATACTAATTAACACTGATTATCATTGTAAAAATCTCCAAATATGATTAACCCATAAGTCCCAACTGTTTAGCTTTAGAAGCAATTAGAAAACATTGAATCAGAAAATGCTGATGTTGTTAAAAACAACCTAGCTGTTTTCAAAGTGCTTGGATAATATTCCCAATTTGGTGTTTGAACTCCTGGAGTTTCCCTCCACCCAACCACCCACTGGTAGACATCTCCATAGTAGTCAATAGCTTAGTGGTAAAAGAGAAAACCTACAGTTTGATTTTCCCAATTAATTCTGTTGTTCAGACCAGGGTCTTGAACCTTGACATCCTCCATCCATGCCTTTTAACCTAGCTAAATCCAGGAGCAGCCTTTAGTTCTTGAGTTTATACGATAAAGTGTCCCACGTCCCCAATGCCTTTAGGGGTAAGACACAATTTTTCTAGTGAGAAATCCAATTCACTTTTCCAGAAGATAAAAATCAAAGACTTTCTTGGCTGGAACTCTTTGTACATCAGCCATATGCTTTCACTGGAAAGAAAGGTTGTGAGGAAACAGAACAGAATGAACCATTACCTGCAGTTAAGTTTGCATCACAAGAAAGCATCCACTTGCCTGGTGCAAAAGAAATGGCTAACCTAAAAGAAACCCTCAATATATCAGTTTATAAGAAAGATGGGAAGTCCTAATATGACATGGAACTTACACATGCTCGTATATCAGCTGAAAATCCTAAGCAGTAGGATCTTTATTTTGTCTCTCTCTGATTGTCTGGGAGAAACTTCTTTTCAAGATAAGAATAAGAACAGTCTTGATGTTAAAAATACTCACTGAATACAAAAAAGTTCCCTAATCCTCCTTCTTTATCATCATTCTCATTCTGCTTCCCAAAACCCATCAGTATCCCGGTCCCACCAACAAAAACTATCATTATGTTATAAATACCAAATATCTTTGTGGTCTTGACAATTTCTTTTTAAAAATCTTAAGAATACTGAGATATTCCCTTCATTTCTCATGCTACTTCTTAATCCTTAATAGTCATCGAGTCACAGGAGGGTTGAAGTTGGAAAGGACCTCTGGAGGTCATCTAGTCCAACTCCCCTGCTCAAGCAGGGCCACTTAGAGATGGGTGCCCAGAGCCATGTCTAATCCATATTAAATAGATTACAAAACAGAAAGACTTAAATAACTAACATACTATTGATTTGGCTTTTAGACCAGCAAAAAATATTCATTTCTAATCTATTTGAACCTATTGTAAAATCTATTATGCATTACAAAAGACTAAAGTTTTTTGCACCTTGGAAGCTCAATCTGGAGATAAATGCTATTCAAACTAGTCTGTGGGATTGAGGCCAAACTTGCATATTTAAAAATAAGAAAGTAAACAGATCTGGGACAAAAATAAATAAATAAATATACTGAGCTTACCGTTCAAAGCTAGCAGTGAGCATTGAGTGCTTATGAGAGAGAAAATATCAAATCCAGGCAGAAAGCTAGTCCATGATACTTCACATCCTGCTTTAGGAATGGCAAAAAGAGCATTTTGGCATGGCCCAGAAAAAAACTGAGCTGAAGTGTAGTAATGGATTGAAGGTGAGGGATTGAAATGTGGAACTGCCATTGGCATTTGTGATATTATTGTTGCAAATATTTCAGATATTCATGCCAGTTAGATTCCACTAGGATTGATTAGAATTTAAGTTGCTAAGACAATTATACATCTATATTTGCTCCTGGAAAATTTATTTTTAAACTTTTAGTTATGCAAAAGAGCAAGAGGCACCTTTGTATGATAGAATTATAGCGAGCATGTGTATTTGGTTTGCGTGGCAAGGTTTTGTTAGCCCGGTGGGGGTGAGGAAGGGGAGAGGGGAGGCGGGAGGAGCATAGGGGTGGCTTCTGTGAGAAGGTGCCAGAAGCTTCCCCCATGTCTGACACAGCCAGCTCC
>NW_010286409.1:2543-29810 GCF_000700745.2 Antrostomus carolinensis
ATGCCGGAGCGGATGACCAACTGTAGCCTGTGGAGGACCCCACGTGGGAGCAGGTGGATGCCTGAAGAAGAGTGTTACCCCGTGGGAAACCTGCGCTGGAGCAGGTTTGCTGGAAGGACCTGTGGCCACGTGAGGAAAGAAGCCCACGCTGGAGTAGGTTTGCTGGCAGGACTTGTGACCCCATGGGGAACTGCACTGGAGCAGCCTATTCCTGAAGGGAAGGACTCAAGTTGGAGAAGTTCATGGAGGACTGTCTCCCATGAGAGGAACCACACACTGATGAGGGGGCAGGAGTCCTCCCCCTGAGAAGGAAGGAGCAACAGAAATAACATGTGATGAACTGACCACAACGCCCATTGCCTGTCCCCCTGAGCCACATGGGGCAAGGAGGTAGAGAAATCGGGAGAGAAGTTGAGCCCAGGAAGAAGGGAGAGGTGGGGGGAGGTGTTTTAAGGGTGGGTTTTGTTTCTCATTTTCCTCTCATCTTAATCATAATGGGGTTTTTTTATTATTATTATTTTTTTTTCCCCAAAGTCAAATCTGTTTTTCCCGTGCCAGTAATTGGTGAGTGATCTCTCTCCGTCTTTATCTCAACCCACGAGCCTTTCATTATACTTTTTTCCCCCTGCCCAGTTGGGGAGGGGGAGTCATGGAGTGGGCTTTGGTGGGCATCTGGCATCTAGCCAGGGTCAACCCACCACAGTATGAAACAGCTGTAGAGTCATCAAAGACTGTAGCGACTTCAAGCCATTTGGGAGAATTGGGAGAAGTAATTCTACTTAACCACTGCATTGTTTTAATGCTAAGGGGATCCTGTTGTTGAGCAGTGACTGTGGAAATGAGTGTTTATTTACACAGAAAGCACTATATGCCTTAAAAAAAGTGCAGAGCAAATTATTTTACCCTCTACCAAAAGAGAGAAGGAAAAAGTGAAAAAATATGAAGATGAAAGAGATGTGAGTGACTGGAGCTGGAAAGTAATCTCAATTGTCCTTGTTCCTCCACTGGACCATACCTATGCTATTGACCTGGAGGTGACTGGTGGGACTGAAGACAATATTATTTTTTGCTGAAACTGCTGCCAGTAAGCACACACAATCTCTACAAAGCTGAAATAAAGCTTTTAATTAAACTAGAGAGACCAGCTACAGGGCAGGTTTTTTCTCTTGCTGTTTTAGTTACAAAAGATATCAGAAATGCAAGGTGAGAGAGAGTGCAGAACTGGAAAAGTGACAAAGTACACCCATTCCTCTAAAAGCTTTGAACTAATCATTCAAGTGGGCCTCTGTCCCACTTGATCCACCTGTGGGAAGATTAAGAGAACACCTTCTGGCCTGATTGCCCAAGGTGTAAAGTACCTCCCACTGCCGTTGACTTTTTGCTCCTATGTGTGCCTGGTGTTTTTGTGTATCAGGCTATGCTGGATGTACTAGAGCAGCTCAAACTTCTCAGTAGAGCAGCCCCTTCTCAGCTGATTTCTGTGATGGCTGGAGATCAGCTTCCCTGGGGCAGGAAAGTGAGAACTCTCTACAGTTATTTGGTGTGGGTGTAAATGGTCATTCCTCTGCCCTGTGGGAACTGTACTAAGGGCAGCACTCCAAGGCACTTTGCTTTACCCTTGACGTATATTTATATAAATATTTGGAGTTAGTAATGACAGCAGCTTCTCCTCTTCTTGGTATAAGTAGGTGTTAGGCAAGTAGGAAAGTACTACTTTTTCTACCATTTTGCAACTCTCTCCATTTTTTTTGTGATGCCAGAAAAGGTTATAATCCTCCACTTTAGAACATTGTGCTAGACTGACAAAACACCAGGGCTGAAATTAGGACTATGTCTACCATTAAATTGATGGTACTTGGAGCATGTAAAATAAAACTGTTTATTTGCATTTCAAATAATCTGAATGGAACTGGTTCATTAGTCACCCTTCAAATAATAAAGAATATAATTTATTTTGTATTTGTTCACTTTTCAGTGGGTAAAAATGACCTGCTCATTAGTTGTTTGTTCATTAACTGTCACCTAATGTGGATCAATTTTAGGGAATTAGTCTGTATTGCAATCTACAAAAAAAATTGTCACTTGCAAAATACAAGCATTCAATTCTATGAAGGTGACAAGGTGTAAATTAACTTTAATCCGTCTTTGTTCTAGTAATCATGGGGCCACTCAAAAGCCAAATGCTGGGGTTTTTACTTAGAGAGGTGATCTGTGTGCATATTATTCCACCATTTTAAGCAGAGGAGGGGCAGTTTTCTATTGCACATTAGCATATATATTAGATCCAATTTATGCATAAGTTTTGCATTAGCCTCTGTTGTTTGTAAAACTAAATGGGCTAGCAATATAAGGCTACAATTCGAGTGTAAATGCAGTTATAGCAGTGTACCAGTGCTTCCTCCTGATAAACTTGCCCACTTTCTCATACAAACTTTCCCAATATAAGCAACTTCTTGCATTGCTAGGAGAGATGAAGATGTGGAGGTTCATTTATACTCAGGCTTTAGTACATGAAATTTTGAATTACCTACCACACAGCAAGCTAGAGAGTGAATTTACAATCAAATAAATTGCACAATTACTCATTGGTAAATGCAAATCCATGTTAAGTTGCTCGCCTTTGAGTGAAAACAGCATTTACCACCCCAAAATACATTGTGGGAGAGGGGACTGCCCAGGGCAGTTACAATAGGTAAATCTCTTGTCTGTAAATTCATACACCATAGCATGTTTTGCACATAGGCATGCCTCTACATTACAGTTTCTTTCTTATGTTAATATAATAACATTAAAAGTAGAAGGAAATCATTATCTAGCTGATAATAGATGGGCTTACCAGTATCTGAAATACCTGTTAGCATATCAAGCCCATATTCATCATTCATGATACCCTGGAAAAATTATTATGAAGTCTGTGATCTAGATTATGATCCCAAAATAAAACATCTTTCAGAAGCAGGGTTAGGTTCAGTCACACCAGAAAATAAACAAATGGAGATGGCATGTGGACATGTAGGAAAGATTTTCTGCTCTTGCTAATTTTACTCTTTAAAAAGCTGAATGAGACACTTTTTTTTTTTATTTATTTTTGCTGAGGAAATCAGCACTTGATTTATATTATCTTAAACTTTCACCCACTTTCCTGATATGGCTTCTTGTGTTAAAGAATTTGTTACTCCACAACAGTCATAACTAGGGAGTAATTAGCACCTTTTTTTTTCTATTCCTGTGTTGAGCTGGTTGGATCTGGGATAATAGATATAATGAAAGTAATCATGGGGCTGTATTTCAGTCTTGAGAGATCTGTCGACAGCAGAGACTGCCAGGGTGACAGCACTGCCACCAAGCCCAGGACATAAACGGGGTCTGGGCAATTCCTGCCCTGGGGCCCAGTGCTGCTCCCAGAGGTTTCCTTCAAGCCAGGCTCTTTCCACCAGCTGCAGGGGTGGGCTCTGGTGTAAGAAAGTGTAAATGCAAGTTCTCTTTTTGCTGTTCTTTAACTTCACTGAGGAAAAGCGGAGAAATAATATTTCCTGGAAATCAAGATGATCAATAATGTAAATGTCATAGCTTTGAAATAAGATCATTTACTAACTCAGGATTTGGTATATGATACCAAAAAAAAAAAAAAAAAAAAGCTATCTGATTTAGAAAAAACAAACAAGCAACCAAGCAAACAATTCCTAGTCCAAAACATGATTTTCCTTCACAAGATTTCCGTTTCCCTACTTTCTCATTTTTGGTCCTGTCCTTGAGCCAGAGTAGACAGCTTTGCAAGTGTTTATTTGAGGTCACAGTAAGTAACATAATGGAGTGTAATAAGATGATACCTACATTTATATGTGTCGATTTCTATCAGAAGTGCTCATTGGATTTAAATTAGGTGTAATTACATTTTGGGGTTAGATATATATTCTGATTTTTCTTTCTTTCCATAACCATACTTGTCTATAGGGAAAAAAAATCCTCCATTCAGATACAGAGTTTTGAAGGTTTAAACAAAAACTTGATGTCTTGATTGACTATTTCCAGGCATTTCCATTTTCAATTTTTTGTCAGCATTATATAAACTCTGTCTATTTAAAGAACAGGGCCTTCCCATCTTTCTCTGCAATAACACTACTCAGACTGCAGCTGGGACTAGAGAAAACATTTCAAAAATTCCGAATACAGTCTAAAACATAGAAATATATATTTTTTTTTTTTACTTCTTTTATGCACTCAGATTGATAATGATTGCAGCGAATCAAGATTTTTAAGAAAGATGATAACTGGTTTTGAACTACCACATGCTAAATTTGTAGGAAAAAAAAGAGGAAAATAATATATATTTTTAGATCTGAAATAGAAGTAGCAATTTCATAGCAGTTTTAGACTGGAAATAATTGCTCTGAGTTTAATTTAATTGTGCTACTCAATTAGACAATCTGAGAGAAAAATGTGGATGGCATCAGTCAGGAAAAGGAGATGTTAGAAAAGGAAGAGATGATAAGGTCATCAGCTCCTGAGGGAGGAAAAGAGAAATTAGTAATTATCACCTATGGAACACTGAGTTATCAGGAAACGGCTTGGGAAAAATTGCACAAAACCAATATCTCAGTTGACTCTGTGGCTTTTGGTATCTTTGGAGGTCATTAGACTTTGAAAGCTACATTTTGTGAATTCCTGCTACAACGGTGACATCAACAGTTCTACACCAAGTTTTATACAAAGATTCAGTCAAGAAGGTTAAGTTTAGATTACTTGATCTTATATTTAGTATCCGTTGAAATCAATGGGAAGATTCTTAATCACAAAACCCAGAGCACTTCATTATTATGACGATTATTATTATTGCCACAATTATTTTTATTTCTACAACTACTATTTCTATTGTTATTTTGTGGATTGTAAGCTAACAAGGAAAAAAGAACGGTCTTTCACTAAGATGGGGACATATATTTGGTTTGGAGCCTTCACTAAGGTACTTGAAACCAGTGAAGGTGATACAGATGTTCTCAGTGTGAATTTATTACTCAAAAGATGCCTTGCAATTATGAATTCAAGCCCATGCTTACAACTGTTCATAAGTGCTCTCATCTTAGCTAAATAACGCTGCTTAAAAATTATAAAGGAAAGTGGTTTGCAAACTTTAAGTAGGTCACCTCCCACAGTATCTCTGTAAATTAGGATTCATTTTTTTCAAATGGCAAACTGAGGCAGAAAGAGTCATTAAAACTTCTGATTCTGCAGAGCTGCTGACTATTTCCATACTTTCTGCTCTACAGGGATCTTCCCTGGGAAGAGCTGTAACATTTTAGACTGCTTTCATGCGTCTCCAACACTGCAAACTATGAAAGGGGGAAGAGCCCAAAGTGCTGATCCCATCCAAGGTCTTTTCGTTACATGAAACTCTAGTTACCCAAACCTAACACAAATTCCCTCTCACAAATGCATCTTGAAGAAAGGCAAATGCCATGTTGAGACACTCCCATACAACCACTTTCTTCTCCTATCATGAGACAGGAGTTCATACAGGAATAACGGCAGCTGGAAGCCAACAAGGAGCACTTAAAACAAAGCAAAACTGAGTCACTAAGGAGAGGCTGACTTCTAGCCAGAAGTTAGATTAAAATGTACTGAAAACAGTGGGAGTTATTTTAAAGTGCTTCCTTGCCCTACGAGACCGAACTTTCTCAAGTTCAACCTTATGTGATGTTGTTTGCTTTTCATCAGTTCAATCATCTCCCAGGATTTCTCATACATAAAAACAAAACTAGTCAAGTTGCAGTTTTGTTAATCGGGGAATAATGCAAAACCCAGGAATGTAGGTGTAAAAAATATTTTTGAGTTGAGGACTTCAAGAGTTAATTATCACAACATTTAGATGATCCTTGGCAAGATAAATCATCCAATAGAGACCTCCTTTCCCAGATTTTGCTGTTATGCCACATTTTGCTGGAGGTTAACTTACACATTTTTCACGTAAATTCTCCACTTTGTTTGTCACCACTGGCAACTCTGTCATCTCTTGTAGTCATCAGTGTCACAAAGTTGGTGGGGTTTTTTTAACTTCTCTCTTCATTTATTTTCCCCTCAGTATCGCCATTAAATCCTGCTGCTATTTCTTGTGTATCTGAGAAATCCAGTCATTGCTCTCTGTCCCTCCCAGCAAAACATGTGTTCCCTAAACATTTTGCTTATTTGCTGCAGTAGAAACACTTCACTTAACAGTGTTGCCATTAAACCCAGCTCATACTCATTCCTCTCAGCAAAGGGATTTGATCCAAACTCCTCTTTGTCTTCTCTGCCTCCTTCTGCAACTCAGACCCTGCTGCCTTCTGTGCCTCTGCCTTTTCAGCTGATGTCCATTGTTTTCCTCCCCCTCGAAGGCAATCCTGCAGGGCTTCTCAGATTATTAATGTTTCATGTTTTCCCCAGTGTGGTCAGTTAGCTATATCCTTCATTGCCTTTTGAGGTCTGTCACCCTTTATGAAGGAAATAAAATAGTGACAAAAGAGGAAAAAATAGGATACTGCAATTATGGAGAAGCAAAGTCAACGGGACAGGGGGGACAGAAGTGTCATATACATATAAGAACATACATATATAAATATATAAAATATAAAACATAGCCATATACAAATACATCCATGAGCCAGTGGGAGGAATGTGTTGGGATTTTGAATTCCACCACTGAACTGAATATATAATGTTAATTCTTCTTTCTCATAACCTTGAACACTCCCTTTTGTTTGGACCACTGAGACTTGGAGCACCTCTACAATGACAGCAACAAAACACCTTTCCCTCATCATAGTTACATGGTGCACTGTTGTACAGGAGGGTAATCACAAAAGTAATATTTTCAGTCCCAGAGGTATGTCAGGGACTGATCTTTTTTCCAGATTTGCTACAGAGAAGCAGCTTTAACTGGCAAGTATTTCTCCTGCGCTCTTTGAGCATAATTTAGGAGCATAAAAATGCCATATATCATGCTGATCAATGTACCAGGTGAATTCCATAGGGTGAGACCCATTTTCAGTTCATCTTATCAGGGATAGGGGGAGAAAAGAAGAGACAAAAGGCAAAAACTTTACAAGAGGCAGAACTGTAAGCTGCGATTCTCCGATTTCAGTGCTTCTTCAGAGACCTTTTTATATGACAGAAAGAGAAACCACTGTAAATTGTTAAACTGTTTCCCAATTTCTGTTTTACAATTCCCAGTAATAATATATACCAGGTTTAGAGTACTTTTCATCTTTAAAATGTTGAATAAATTCTTATTCTTTTTCTCTAGAATCATTTTCTTCTTACCTTTCCTTCATCTTCAAGAAAGCTTTCTATTTGTTTAGTCTTATCTCATTCCCATCAAAGTAAATGGAAAAACAGTACTTGTGACACAAATGAAGGAAAAGGCACTTGGATTTCTGCTTCTCCTTTGGGATTTTTTTTTTGTTTTACCTAATTCATTCCTTTTTCTTTTGTGTTTCTGTCATCTCTGTTCCCTTATCAGATTTTTAACTCCTTTTCTTAGCTTGTTTCAGTACTTTATTTGTTCTGCTCTCTTTTTTATTCATCCAATTTCTCTTTACTTTCTTTAGATATTTTATTAATGTTACTTTTCTGAATCTATCCTATCTTTTTTCTCCTTTTATTCATTTTTTTTTCCTCCCTCACTCTATATTTCTTCTGTTACAGCAGATATTACAGATTCTTGGCCACATGTAGGAAAAGTGTAATTTTGTGGAGTTTTTCGGGTGAATAGAGTCAGACACAGAAAGAATCCTCAGGCACATGAATACTATTTTTCTGAAAATATGGACCTCTGTGAAACTCAGTGGTGCCAGGAATGAGCATCATGTGCAAAAAATCCCATCCAACATCTCTGAAAAATGCTGGGGAGAAAATAAGTACAATGCCAGTGGTTTTGAGAGATACGGTGTTGTGTGGACACTGTTCATTTGGCTGGTTGGATTTGTTTCCTTTGCAAATCCTGTTTTTATATTTTTGCTGTGGTGGTATTGTTGCTCTGTGTTGGCAGTGTAAATTAAAACTGAACACATTTCTCACATAACAAAATAAGGTAAAATCACTTGCAGCAATTCCCAAATGAAATGGCATTACCTTTTGTGCTGAGATATGCACAGCCAAAGGAGTTTTTCCTGTTTTGCCTCTCACATTTCAAGGTCATATGCAGTCAGAAGCTGATTTGGAACAACTGAAAGTGATGCTCAACTGCTGTACCATAGGGCAGGATCAAGCCCTTGATATTTATCTCATATTTTCTATATTGCTGTTCTGAATGTCACAGGTAGTTAAATAGGATAACTGTGCCATGTTTTCAAAAGGGACTACAAATTCCTAGTGTTTCCTCAGGAAATGCACATTTTAAATAAGAACTCTTTCAGAAGTCGACATACCAAAGCATGATATGTCAACTTCTATAGTAGGACAGTATTTTTTAATTTAAGTTCTACTTTTCAAACCAAGCAGCAGATGGGTTAAACTCATACATGGATATTTTGTGTCCACTGTCTTGTGTAATTTTGTACTTTAACCTCATTAAGTTATTTTAAATTCTTAAAACATGAAAGAAACATTATGTAGATGTTTTTTAGTGGTCTGGGACAATCAGAGATATCCAGTGCAAAATGGATTTTCTTTTTCTTCTAAATGTCTAAAAGCATCTGTGCTTTTTCCTTTTTCTAGAGTAGCAGTTATGCATCTTTCTCTCTCTCTCTCTCTCTCTCTCTCTTTTTTTTTTTTTTTTTGGAATGATCAGGTAAATGAGATATTGCCTTTGAGCCTGGAACAAGTGAGAAGTGAGCAAACCATGCTCCACCAAACCCCTCTGATTTTGTGGTCTGTGATGCTGTTTAACAGGAGGAAGAATAAGCCATGAATATGGGTAAGAGCTACTGAAGCCTAACAAACTTCTTCCCAAAAGGCATGTTTAGATGGTTTCAAGCTAGCTCTAGTCAGGCTCCAAACAAAAAGGATGGAAGTTAGCACCACTCAGGTGTGTAGGTATGGAGCTGTGCCCCAACTCATTCAGTGAGGTCTGGAAATGGGGCTGGCTCACTGCCCACATTTTGAGCTGTAGGAAAGCTGGGTCCCCACTGTTGGCACTGAACTTTACAAATAAATACATCTATGTTTATCAAGTCCTAGAACTGTAGGAATTGGGGGCAATGATTTATAATGTTCTGTATAAGAAGAGTTGGTGGTTTTGACAGCACTAAGATGACTGGGGGAAATTGAGGGGAGATAGACTTGTGGGATTAATTAGATGTGGAACCACCAGAAACTCTCAGTCATGGATGGAAACCTGTTAAACACTAGTTCCCAGTGACAGAACAAACTGGAAGAGTCCCATTTGTCTCCATTTTCTGATGGTATAAGAGCAGAGAAATAGAAGGGAACAAAAAGTCATATTCATAGGCAGCTCCACGGATTATGGGTTTTTTCTGTTTGAAGAGTTTTTCCTCTCTTGAGAATCATGAAGTATGTGTAACCAGCTTAGTTAAAAGCTAAATTAAGTTGCTTATGTGAGGAATGAATACAAATTCTGGACTTATCCAGGCAGTATCAGAAAAGTTTATCTGAATAAACAAACATAGGAATTTTAAGATATAACAACTTTCAAATTCAGCATTCAAAATACAATGATCTAAAATTTTAGTAAATTAGTGTAAATCAAATTGATAATATTTTAATTCTGAAATGTAATACCTGTGCTATTTTTAACTGCAATATTTCGAATTCACGACTGGAGTTGAATTTAAATTATTTTGCTGCACATGCAATGTAAACAAGAGCTTTACATACTGTGTGAACTTTTTATGTTTTTTATGTTAGGGTGAATTTGCCTCTTTTGGGTCTCCTTATAGTTGGGTAAATTGTCCAATGAGGGTAGGGAGTGTGGAAAAAGAAACATCAAAATAGAACTGAAGCAAAGAGGTAAGTGGTGTTTTACATCCCTTAATTCTTTTGATATGCAATGTGTAGGGAATTGCAAAGGACTTACGAGTCCTGACTGCGGACTGTGAGATCCTGTTCTCATCTGCATTGCTTCTTTTCACTTATTTATGTACAGATAACATCAAGTTCACAATTTCTAAGCAACTGCCTCTTCAATATCCAGCTCCTACCAGGCAGTGCAGAGCAAATGCGAAGTGTTAGCCTGTAGGGTACTTGGAGATCTACATGAAGTGTTAGGCTGTCACATACTTGCAGATCTGTGTGGCTTAGCATAAACTGTATACCAAGTTCCTGCACTACTGCTATGGATACCATATGTTCATAAGAAACCACTTGGCTCACATGTAGCTTACTCTCTCAATAACTAATCTGAAATTGTCCCTGTGCAAGATGGGATGCTTCACAGGAACAGGGTCAAAATGTTGAAAGGCAAGAGGTGGGCCTCACAAGTCAGTCTCTGAGGTAGTAATATTCTCAACATTTATTTGTTTTAAAGTGCACACCCAAAATGAGTGGCAAGCTCTATGTTTCTTTCCAGGAAGGTGTCATCTTTGTAGTTTAGCTAGTAAAGGGTACAAACAGGGCTAGATTAGCGTTGTATCATTCACCTTGATCTGGTGCACCTGGGACTATGTTGCCAGCAGAGACAATTTTAATTTTTCCTCTGCTCTCCCTCACCTTAGACTGAGAGTTTACATCTTCCCATTTTGAGATCATTTGTTCAGTATTATTCATAATTTCAGCTACTCTGATTGCTAATGAAAATAGCAGAAATTACTATATGGTAAAGGTCTTGGAAGACTCACAAGTGGAAAGTTTATTGTTTGGAAGAAGGAATTCCTGTATTTTTCTCCTGTGCAAGAGCTCAGTAGGACAAAGGAGAAAGAGTACAACCCCTTGTGTGGCCACAAAAAGACCAAAGCAGTAAATCCCTATCATCTAGGATGCAAGTCATGCCAACTACTACCCAGCATAGCTCATACCAAAAGGCACAGAGGAGCTTACTATAACACCCTCCAACTCCTTTTGTATTGAGTCAAGACAAGTAAGTTTAAAGGAAGCTCTTTGTGTTTCTTATACTACTCTGTGATTGTTTGTTTTTCCAAAAGCTGCTGAAATTGTTTAAATGCATTATGTCACGGTCTCTAAAGCCTATTTGCCTTTTTGCTTTGTTGTGGCAACTCAAAGGAGTACAAAGAAGCACAAAACATGCATGTGCCAAAATAGCTAGCAGGTCATTTCTGTGAAAGTAGAGCTGAAAAGTATAACTTACGCTGATAGTGTTCTGCAGTCAGAACAGTTTACAGTACCTAAAGTGCTCATCTCCTTTCATTTGCTACAGAATTGCAGATTATATAACAGCAGAGGCTAGGTAGATACAGCGTGAAATTAGTGTAATTTATCTTTAAATGTCAGGATAATGTTATACTTGACGTCTAAATTTTAACACATTGTGCTACAACACATAATTTTTAAACATTTCTTGAACCTGTGATGTTATGATGTTTGAAGAGCTGAAAGTGAATATGGATATGGAAGGAGCAGTCCTCTTCAGGAATACAGACACATATGCAAAATGATGGTGACAGCAATATAATCTTCCCATTCACTTCCTATGGACACTTCCAGTTCAGCAGATGACATCCAGACTTTTTTATTTCATTTCATCCTTCTTCTTCCTTAGCCTTTACAGATCCCTTCTTTCTCCTTCTACTTAGAATGACACACTAACAACACAACTTGTATCATAAGCAACTCCTTTTCTCTCTGCTTTCTTTTTTTAACACCATTTGATTTAACAATTCCATACTGGGTTCCTTTATTTGCTTTACACCCTTCTATTATGAGTTAGTTAAAGACATATGAGGTTTCTTTATTGTGGCATATGGAGGTTGTTCTTTTTGCATTACTTTTTTGTTTCTGCTGTGAGTCAGACCTTTCTTCCCTCTCACACTCTACTCTTACTGGGTTGTATGTTGAGGATTTTTGAGATATGGGACAGAGAGTTATACTAAAGCTAGTTGCCACTTGTCTTCTGGCACTGTACTACAAGGTTCCCCAAGTTCCCCAGGGTTTTTTTGCCTTGTCAAATAAAGTACACCAACAGCATTCATTGCTTGAGTGCTTAACAAAAAAAAAAAAAAAAAAAGAAGAGAGAGATTGAAACCCTCTGCCACTTTGTTCAGCATGAGTCTGTTGTATTTTATTTCTGAAGGAGCAGAAATGGGATTTCAGTCTCCTTTGCAGCATCAAGCCCCAGTACCAGCCATTTATTCTTCCTGTGAAGGAGTACAACGACTGCTGTAGCTTTCTGCCTGTGCTATCCATCTCTCATTCATCTAACAAATCTTACTGGTCAACTCTGTAGATATGGAGTGGCAGATATTTGTGGCCAGAGTCTTAACCTGAAGGCACATGGGGTTTGTATTGTACTGTTATATGCACTCAGTTTTTCCCCTGCATTTGACTAACATATTCTCCTAAGGTGAACTGAAAACCTTGGGAATTGAGGTTTTTTGGAGCAGAGCAGCTTCCCAGTGGGATGTAAGGAAAGTTCAGATCTTTTCTGGGGTATGAACAGTGTGCTGGTGGGTGTACTTCTCAAGTTTCAGGCTGAAGAAAAGATCCAAAATTTGTAAATTTCCACATTTTAATCCACAGTCTGCTCGAGACCAAGCCATGATATCCATCTGGGTCTTTAATTTTTCTGGGTGCTTTCTGGCTCTGGAGATACTAGAATAGATCATGCAGCTCAGTTGCACTAGGGTAGTTTGAAAATTATGTTAAACTCTGCCTAAGCAGTATGATTTTCCCTGATGGGTTTCTAAAAGGATGAAGTTGACACAAGATTATGTTAAATTATTATTTTCCATCTCCATTTTCCCTTTCTGTTTTAATCAGCTATCTGTGGTTCATACTTCTAAGATGGCTAAAGTTGTAGGAGAGGGAAGGAGCTGAGGAGATTATGTGTCAGTAGGAGAAATGGAAAAGCTAGCAAGTGAGAACTAGGCCTTTAAATCATCCAGACAATGGATGAGTGAGAGAAGGAGGCATATGAAATGGAATAAACATCCACAACTGGCACTGAATTTAGGAAAGGCTCATGCTTGGGCTAGGAGCAGGGCCCTGGGAATGCTGTGGAAGGGGCACATACATAAAAGGTAGACTACATGGAAAGGGAAGCCCACAAACTCACCGTGTACCATGAAGTTCACACTTCATCATCATATGTTCATTTTACCTCTTCCATGAATTTTTTCCAATTGTGTTTGTCCAGTATTTGGTATGATAGATCTCAGATCAAAGCTACTACTGGAATGCACATGCTTAATTATAAATGTAAGTCCCAGTGATGCTTGGCTCTAGGATGTTGACAGGGATGGAGGGATCCTTGAGAGATCAAATCCACATAGGAATCATAGCCTTAGATAGGTTATACGAATCTTTTCCCATTGCCTTGAGAAGTAGTATGTGCTCTTTGTCACTAGGAAATCATGTGTAGCAAGAGCTGTACTTTAGTAAGCCTGGATATTTCAATGAAATTATATATAATTCTTGCACACCCACTCAAGAAGACTCAAATTTACAGCAAACTATACTGGGAAAAAATATAACACAGTGCTACAGATATCAGATACAGTTAGAAAATTATATTTAATTCTATAAAATTTCATTTTCTCTCTTTCTTTATTATATTTAACTTAATTTTGTGTTAAGTTTTGGAGCCTGTATTGGTCAACTGCTTATTAACATGCTAGCTAATATCCCATACTTATCGCTGGTTCAAACTGAAAACTGAACAGGCAGTTTCAAACTATAGTTTCACTAAAGATATCTGTTTGTAAAGGCAATTGGTAAGTGTGATCTTGAAATTGAGCTGTAAATTGTCAATGCCTTATTGTACAGTAACTATTATGGTAAGTAGAAGTACAGAGATATTGACCAGCACATAGCTATGGAGATGCAGTGGCTTCCAGAAAAGTCTGAGGGTGGGACAGCAGCTTGCTTTCTGCACACACACTGTCACTAAGAGAGGACAAGTCAGGAAATTGATAGCCTCTATTCCCCTCTTGAACAACTCATTCTGTGAGGACTCAAGGAACAACAGATTTGTCAGCTTCCTTTCCCTCCACCTCCCCTTGAAAGCAAGAGGTCCCCTAAACAAATTTGCAAGTTGTTTCTTTGACCACAGCAACTTGGTAGAGCTATTTAGAAAAAAAGCATTTGTATTTCAACCCATGTTCTTGTCTTTGTAACAACAGGAAAGTATTTTCAGCCACGCACAATTTTAGTGTGTGATGATCAAACTAATCAGCCTATATCCAGTCTCTTGTAGTATGGCTACGTAAAATCATTTTCTGTTCCCTGCTTTAGGCGTTTTAGTTGTAGCTGGAACTGTCATTGATTGCAGCTATCCTAAAAACATCTTCCTTATTCATTCTTGAGAAGACTGTATAGATGTGTGTGTTCTGAATCCCTGGTGCATTTCATATCTTCTCTGCACACCTGGAAAAGGAACCTGTCTACCCCAGTAGCCTCAGTATTACATCTTTATATTTGTTGGTTCAATAGCAAGAATTGTATTATGTACTATATAAATGGTTCTGAGATGAGATAAGGCAAGAAATGGGAAAAGATGAAAAACAGTAGACCTTTACATCTGTCAATACTGGTTTCCCAGGTTACCTTAATCACATGTTATTACATATGGACAGCTAGCATGGTAGCCAGAGGAGAATTGCCTAAAACCAATAATTTCACTGGGGAAAGAAATTTGTTTTTAAAACAGTTCTTCTGCCACAGGTCAAAACTAGGAGAACTTTAAATCACAGTAATAGAAAAGGGGCAATAAAAATGGCATTGCAGGATACTACATTTATTCTCATGCAATGTTTTCCACACCACATTTTCCTATTTCACAAGTCAAAACAATGAGACAGAGTGTTTACATGTATAAGGCAGTACATTAATATCTCTGAAAATTTCATAATCATGCTCACTATATTTGAGTGGTAAATGAGTTTAAGAGGACATACAAAATTGATAGAAGTTTTAAACTAGTGTAACTTGATTAAAAATGGCATTTTGTGAATAGGATTATAATGAGAGGTAACGTAGTAAGAAAATCAATTTATTATCAGGTGACTTGTATATTCTTATTGTTGATTTTTATGCTGTTAATTTAATCCCCATTGAGTTCTCAGACTGAAACAAACTACAGTACTCTTCTAGGCATGTTTATACACATCATTAAGTCTCTGACATTGTGTACAAATCATGTACAGGATTACCTACCTGTTAAAATTCTCCTACCAAAAATATGAGGTTGGATGAGTAACACAGACAAGAAAACTCTAACTGGATTCTGCCCCACCTTCAAGGATGCTGTTGAGATGTTGTGGCAATTGGGCTGGAGTGCCCATTAGGTTTTCTTTTTCTTGGGTTAGTTCATTAAACCAAGCATATCAAAGGATAGAACCCATCTATGCCACACCCTCACCTAGAGACAGCTGAGCTAGTTACAAACACATCAGTATGAGTCATAAAAATACTGTATCATCTTCAGCAACATACACCTTGAGGAAACTCCAAAGTGTGCTCAGTATCTTACAATGAGATTGTTTCTTGTACCTGAGCTGAACTAATATAAAGCTAACTACTCTGAAGCATAGACACAGCCTCTGAGTGTTTGCTGTTGTAATCTTGCTTTCTGAGTTTCACAGGTGGTTTCTGAATGTCCTTGTGTTATGCTGGAGATTATTTAATGGCCTTTCTGGTCTTAAAATCAATGAAACATTAGAATTGCTGTTTGGGTAAAATAAGCAAATCCAAGAAGCTGATTCTGTTCTCACTTATATTATTGTATCTCTGTTGATATACTGATATAGGCACATATATAAAAAAATTTATATATTTGATTGTTGATATATGTTGATATATTTCTGTTTCTACATTTTATATATATCAATATATAACTTTATATAAATATTATATATATGTGTGTGTGTGTGTGTGTGTATGTGTGTGTACATATATTAAAAAAATATATATATATATTAAAAAGACAGCCAGATACACATCAGTGTCAGTTGAAGACAGATCTTTTGGAGACAATGTATACTTTTCCTGACCCTTATTTCTAAAATACAGTATGCCCAATTTACTTACTGAAATGTTTGCTTCTGACACAGAGTGATAACATAGTTGTTCTGCAAAATGATGGTTTAGAAGTCTGGTCTGAAACACAGAAAATAATATAGCTCCAGATAACTACTTCCTTGTTGACTCTAAGGAGTCATTTCAATGAGTGACAGCTCTTTTGATTCTGCCTCCATCTCAAAAATTCCCCATGGAATTGACTGTAACTAAGAACATCATATAAAAACTCCAGCAAGCAAAAAATATGGAGGAATGTCCTGAAGAACTCCTCTTTCAAAAAACTAGTCATCTGTAAGATTCAGAGCAGTAAATAGAGACTAAAGTTTCTAGGGTTTTGTTCCCTGGCAATGACAATTTAGGGAAGAGAGATGCATCTCCCTAGATTACTTCTTTCAAACATCTAGTCTCGAAAAAAAAAATATTTTAAGTATGTAAAACATGGATTCTTACTTGTATTAAAAAATTGTATGGATGGTTGTTTATGCATTGATATAATCACTGATGATGCAGAGGGGGGCTTTTTTCTTTCTTGCTTTGCTTGTGAAGACTTTCTGTAAGTACCTATGTTCTGACTTTTTTAATCTCCTCCAGCATAGAAGGGCTTATTTTGTGAGGTGACGTGTAATGTGGGTGAGCCACTGAATTGGGCCTGGAGACCACCAGAATACCTTGTAGTGGAGAGTGGCGGGAGAAACAGTGATTGGAAAAGCAGAATGACAGAAATTAATAGTTACATGGTCTCTGTATGCAAAATGCTCAGGGAGGGTGCTTGGAGAGCCCAACAGTAAAGGTGCTCTGAGCAGTCAGACAAGTGGGACTGTAAGGAGGGAGGGAGTGCTGGGTAAGGGATCAAAGGTGTTTGGGGTAGCACACAGCATCTGTTCACCTTTGCTTGCTCCTAGTTGAGTGAATCTTTCAAACAGGAACTCTAGTATTGAGTGAAAGCATGTACCTACCCACCAATCACATACTACCCAGTCCTTCTTTCTCCCTCACTCAGTCTCCCAAAATCTTGACTGATTTGCTTCTGTAATCTGCTGTGAGAAACAAAGCAGCACAGGGAAAGGCTCTGCAGCACTCAGCCTGCAGCCAAGAGCCTTGGCTCAGGGTCTCTGCACTGGCACGGCACTGCCCTCTCTTCCAGGCAGTATCGTCCCTCCAAAAGGCTGCAGCTGTACTGGCTATTTCCCTTCAGAGGTGATGTTTGGTCCAGTTAATCCATAAGTAGTGTGCAAGGGGAACTGTGGTCGTGATCCCTGCTTCATGTGTGCATGGCCCACTCGTTTGCCATGGGGATGAGCCCCAGCACTATACAGTCTCTGGATTCTGAGATGACACCATAAGGGGTAGATGTGAGGCAGGCCAGATATCTCTGAGTCCCTGATAAAAGAGTTCGATGTCACTAGCTGCAAAGGGCAGAATTTGCAGGGTAGCTCAAACATACCTGAGCATTGCTGACCAGTTATCTCAGTTACAAAGTGTACATGACCAATAGGTATATAACCTAAAAATAACTCCTAGTCAATCCCCCACTTTGCCTTTATAAATAAATAAATAAATAGGATCTAATTATTTTCCTGGAGAAGAAACATTGAAATAACCCATCAACTAGAAACCTTAAGTTTTACCTTAAAGGGTCTTTGAGAAATCTAGCTTTTTTTTTACAGAGATATAAAGAAAGACATCAAGTTTGATTCATCTTCACAGTAAGTTATGCTAGTATAATTGCATTTCTTCCAGGGGATTTACATAAATGCAAATTAAGCCCACTATCTTGCATGTAAGTAATGAGATTTTTCAAGTTCTGTAAGGCATCATCTCTACCCTTTTAATGAATTAATTCTCTTCTCTTACTAATTTAGCTATAAGTAGTAGGAATAAAGCAAGGTGAAATGTGATAAGTTATCATTTAGTTTCATATTTTCACCTATGTTTATAACTCCTGAGATTCATCTTAAGAATCAGAGAACAAAAAATAGAGCTCTGAGAGTTTTACTGTCTTTCACATCAGAATGGCAGAGACTAGCACTTTTTCAATGCTTTTGCTATAAATACCAATTCCTCTCTTCTCAACAAAAACCCATTTTCACTCAAAAGGTTTTGTGAATCTCAACAAAACCAGAGTAATGATTCCATTTGCAATGAAACCTAAGAAACAAGCATATTTCACATTGTTTGGAGTATTACTGGGAACATTTTGTTCAGCTCTACTGCAAGCCAAGTAAGCAATTAACAACAGAAGAACTTGACTGTAGCATGTATGAGATGGTGTTAGCCCTAGACCCTTTCAAAGATGAGTTTTGCTGGATCCTTCATTTTTGGTTTATTTCCCCTTTGTTAGTAACATGGTGACTGAACCAGCTCTTTCATAAAACCCACTAATCTGACTTCTACAGGTAGAAACCCAAGTATCCTGGGAAGATTAGAGATAAGTCTAGAGAATTTAATCCTATGTACTGTCCACATGTTCAGAAATCCTGCTACATGGAGTTTCCTCTTTTCCCAGGGATTTATGTCCCTGAGCCTAGGGCTCGCTTCAGCTGCCGCCGTGCGTTGGCAGTAATATCACCTTCTTTCATATTGTGTCCTGAAATGAAAACTCAAAATCTTTTACTCAGTTTATCTTGTAATTGTGTAAGCCATGTTATACATTTAATAGCAAGTGTGTTCATTTAAAGTGAATATAACTTACAATTTTTAGATAGGCTTTCCACAATCCACTGCTAGAGGAGCTCAAGCCTTCATATGCTACAGCCGAGTTTAAAAAGAAGTGGATAATCTTATGAGCAAGGTTTGCAGTTATGCATGGTAAGCTGGATAATCAAACTTTATGTGACAGAGGATAAATTAAATCACACTAGGTTCAAGTAAGACTTTATAAGGCATGGAAGGAATTGCAAAACATGACCAGGTACATCATATTACTTTAAATGTTGCCTTTTGTTGAAATATCAGTCAGTGGTCATTGGCAGAGTTTGAAACAGCATTCATCTGACCAAGCTCGACATTCTGCTCTGAGAACTGAGCTCTCAGCCAGCTTTAATTACACCCTACTTTGGATAAATTCCAGTGTCAGGGTCTAATGACAACAATAAAGATATTTAGGAAGAGACACATAAAAGCAAATTGTTGCAAGGCACATGACTCCTCTAATTCATGGGCATTGTTAGTGTGGGCAACATCATTAAATAGCTTATGGCAGTCAAAAATGTTCTCTGCAAGCAGATGGACAACAATTGCATGATTTTATTTAGGTTTTGATTTACATAGTAGTCTGAAAAGATTGTTGTTTATTTCATTTTACATGAAAATGCAGAAGACAGTTTGTTAGCTGCATTATTGTATAGATAATCTCATATGCTGAATTATCTCAGTAGGATATGTTTTATTAATGCACATGTTTTGCTTTGAACATATTTTAATTTGCATTTGTGGCAAGAGGTTTGTCTTCCTTCTGCATTCTTAGTTTGTCTACCACTATCACTGTTTGGTAGGAGATGAAAAGATGTTTAGGCTGGTGCTGACTTTAATGAGTATTTCTGAGCCAAGTTTACTGTCAGGCCTCTGAGCACAGTAATTGGTTTTGATGACCCTGACCAGCCTCACCAGTGGCCTCCTCTCATGCGCCCTCACCCTGTTTGCTCAGGAGCTGCCTTTAAGTTCAGGCCTTCCCTGGTCCTGGTCTGAGCTATGTCACTGCCAGCCCTGTACCCAGCCCAGTCCCCTGTCTGCCCCTGCCTCACCTGCCCAGGTCACCAACCCCAACCCAACTCTGCTCATCACTGCCAGTTGGATAGGGCTGCAGGATGTCCTTTTTCCATCACCTCACCACTGCCTGACCCAGCCATGCAGCAACCTGATAGTCTCTTAGGGAAATTTTTAAGAGTTAAAACTTTCAGTGAGAAAGTTACAGGTATGATGAATGTTTGTCAAAAAAGCCATCGGACAGCTCCAGAATGGCTGATGACTGACTCTCATTGATTCATGTAGAAGGCTGGGGCTGGGACTGGCCCCCTCTTTCTGGTCTGGAATGCCACTTTGAACATAGATCATCCACATCCAGGGATTATTTTGTGTATCAGGGTATGGAGTGAGTAGGTGACAGCTCCTCTCAAACCCAAGAAATAATTAAGTGTTTAGACAGCATGGAAAAGTGCCAAAGGGACTCTACGGCCTTCCTGTGCAGGTGGATCTTTCATCTCTCCTTTAGTGACAGGGGATCTGGTTGAGCACAAATCCCAGAAATCCCTCTTCAACCCCAGAAACAGGACTGATGCAATATCTCAGCGAGAGCTAACATTTTCTGAGAGTACCAAGGAACGTTCCTCTGGCCAGGGAAAGGTTAGATGTTTCATCTCAACTCAGAATGGTGGCTTCCAAGCAGGAAGAGGTTCCCTCATTTTGAGAGCTTATGCTTGATCTTTCTGTAAAATCAGAGACCCTCTGCCTCCACACAGCCACAAGCACTCAATGTCCTGAAGCAGTCCCTAAAGGGGATATCTGGGAATCCTCAGAAAGTTGGACAAAGCCTTCCCATTTCCAAAACTAGAGTAAGGAAAAGAAGGCAGTCCTGACCTTTACCTGATAGTACTGAAGCTGAGAAGCATATCTGCAACACAAAAGTTAGAGTAAGATGGCCAGCTGTCCTGTTTGATGATCACTTTTTTTTGCAGTCAGGTGTCCTGTTCTTCTGATGAGTGAAATACAAGATGCCATTTGTCTTGCATTGTGGCTTTAAGCTAAATAATTTAAATTGTCCATTTCATAATGCAGATGTGAAGCATTCCTGATTACCATGAAGAAACTTGCTGAATGATTTTAACATTAGAAAAAAAATGCGCTGGCAATTATCCTAATTATCTTGGCATGATACCAAAATCTACAGATTTAAAAAAGCAGAATGATTGGGGTTTATGCTTGTATTCAGACTGGGAGTGTTGTAATGAAGGTTTTGCTTTGTTTCATTTGCTCTTTCTTCTGCAGCTCTTTATAAGGGATTTTAAAGGAGTGGGCCTTACTTGGACTCCTAGTTGTGTGTTTGTCATTTTATTATCACTTTTTCAGTAAAACACAGATAAACCATAATGTGATAATTTACTGAAATCCCAATTGCTGAACTCTTGTTTTGGTAGTTTTAGATTTGAATGAAATAAGAATATTTTTGTTTTTAATAGGGATGTCACTTGGCTATAATGTGACATAAATAAACTCAGCAGTCACTATATAATTAATTTTATTCCATAAAATGTGACTGGGATGAACAGAGTCTGGATTGTTTGCTCTTGGTTCCCTTAAAGGAAAAAAAAAAAAAATCAGCAGCTGGTATATCCTGGAGGGCAGATGAACTTGCTCACAAGAGAAACAGTTCTAGATGCTGCAGAGTGTAGCAGGAGAATAAAATTCTCAGTGAGGAGCAAACAAACAAGGTCTCAATGCCAAATTTCTCTAAGCACAAGAGGCAGCTTGTGTACTCAGAGCCTCTTGAAACTCAGCAAGACAATGGGCTTACTGAAAATAAGACTAGAAGCAAGGACACACGGATAGAGAGAGAATCATGTTTAAGATATTTTTCACTCCTTTTTCCTACCAGTTAGTTTTAGTTTTCTCTGTTTGGAAAGCTAATAATTCTAGTTTAAGCACGAAGGAAAATATTTTACTAGAACACATAGCTCTCTGTATGGGAAAGATCTGCATAGACTCACCTCAAAATTCATGAATACTTTAGATGCTAATAACAATAAAGAAAATATTTTTGCCTGCATCAGAAGGGTGATGAAAGACCTCAGTCTAAAACTGAAAGCGCAGACATAAGGATACTAATTCTGCACGCCATGCAAGAAGTTTGGGATGATGTGGGTTATGAAATACACTCCACTCCTAGATGTTGCTTCAACTCATATTTAGATAATTTTGCATCAGCTTACCTACCCAGGTGCTATGCTCCTGGGAGAGAAGTATGTTTGTTTGTTTGTTTATTTGTTTACTTTTTGGATTTAAACTGTGAGAATGAAGAAGATATGCTACAGAAATCTGGAAAGAAAGTTATTTGACAGATTTTATTACTGCCTTTTAAGATGACAATCTCAACTTAGTTTTCCACAGGTCAGGAAGAAAGAACACAAGAGGCATACTGGCAAAACCAAACAAGAACTTGAAAATTAGTATCCTGGTATGGATAATTTTATCAGAACTACCAGAACTAAGATAACTTCTCCTTTCAATCCAACAGCCCTCTCCCTGCTCTGGACCTGGTCAATCCCTTGCAGGTAGATGCTGCTCCCACTTGGCTGGGAGATACCATAGGAAGGGTTGCCTGCCACATGCCCAGCCGACCTCCTGTAGCCTGAATTGCTATGCATCTAGCAGCTTTTGAACCAGCAGCATGGTGTTATGTGGCTTGTAAGGTTAACTCTTCTAAGGAATAATTACTATAATGGGTGTACTGGTTTGCCTGCCCTGCCTGCTGTCAGACCATAAATGAATATGCTGGCTGATAATTCTGTCATTCAATCTTTCGTGGAATCCAGCCATCAGCATCATGTAAAATCTGTGATCGGCATGGATGTATTACTTGAGAGAGCATGTAACTAGTTTTGCGATCAAGTAGAAATAACTTCTCACAATTATAACATTTTAGCCAGGCCTGTAGCAATAGGAACAGGGGAAATTGTTTTAAACTAAAAGAGCATAGATTTAGACTAGATATAACAAAGACACATTTTTACAATGAGGGTGGTGAAACACTGGAACAGGTTGCCCAGGGAGGTGGTAGAGGCCCCATCCCTGGAAACATTCAGGGTCAAGCTGGACAGGGCTCTGAGCAACCTGATGTAGTTGAAGATGTCCCTGCTCACTCCAGAGGGGTTGGACTAGATGACCTTTAAAGCTCCCTTCCAATCCAAACCATTCCATGATGTTGTGATTCTATGACTATATGGGAACTATTTCTCAGTCCACTCCCTGGCATGGTGCCCTGCCAGTTACCACCTCCAAGACATCCATAGGTAGGATAAGAAATGTTTTGAAACTCAGTGTATAACAAAATACATGAGGAGATATTCCTTAGGAATCTCAGCTTACAAGCTATTTTCATTGTTGTCATTTGTCTATAGCAGGCCTATCTTGAGTCATGCTTTGAACAGGGTGTTTGGACCTACAGAGGTCCCTTCCAACTTGAATGCACTCTGTGATTTTGTGAGGCTGGACTGGTGCCATCAGCATTCGGTTGGGGCTGAGCCATACTGCACTGTCCTGGCATCAGTTATCCATGTCTATGATCTTTCCAGGTCCCTTCCAATCCCTGACATTCTGTGATTCTGTGATCCCTGCCACTCACTCACTAGCTGACTCTTAAGTCACCACTGTGTCCAGTGCTGCTGTCATTTCTCTTCCAAAAATACTTCTTAGAGCCACTGACCTTCTGAGGGACCTCACAGATGGGTTTACTTAGTTTCAGTCTGACTTTGGGTCAAAAAAATGTTGCCTGATAAGATCAGAAAACCTATGTGACAGTTGCCACTGATATCAAAGCTTGTTCATTCTGTTTTATGAATAGTCCCTCTTGTACAGTTATAATTGGTCTTCTTGAGTAGCACAAGCCTGCAAGGTTGCCAAATATGAACTAAAGGAATTTCTGTTGAGCCCTGTGCCTCAGGTCTACTTCATTATTTCTCACTTTTAAATAAATAGGAATATGGGTGATAACAGGCCTTCATTTTTTTTCTTCTGAAAGTATCCCACAGTTTCCTTGGCCTTGAGGTTCTGCAGTATGCAGCACAGTTTTTCATTTCAAAATAGAGTTCTGGATGGATTCACATCTTTAGGACATCATAAGATCCACACAAGGCATTCTTTTGGCCATCGATATCTGTTTGCATCTGGAATTCTTAGACAAAAATATTCACCATTGTCCAGAGCTTTCACTGACAAATTAAATTGCCTGTGCTAGAAAGGCCCACTTTGGACTGCATAAACCTGCTCAAAATAATTTCCCTATCAACAATCCTGCCCCAAGAGGCCCACACCTTTGAAGGAGACAAAGACTAGATGCTCCTAGATGTATTTGTCAAGACTGGCAACTGATGCTTCCTCCTGCTGTACCTACTCAGCCAGCATACTGCTCCACTCATGCCTCAGCAGCTGGTGACATGACTGCTGACAACACTTCACATGCAGCAGGCCATTTCAAATAACAGTATAGGCACTGCCACTGGGCACAGTCCCCATCCTCAGGTGGAAGTCTCCATAGAAATTATAATAGTCTATTAAGGCTGTAACCCAGGATACAATACCGGTTTCCTTCTTCAGCCAGCGCTGGGATAAGTCTTTCAGCTGTCCAAGAGATACTGTCTAAAAGTTGTGGTCTGATAGGATGTAACCTTATCAAGCCCTACTGTCAAACCTTCAATGCAAACAGGTCCATTGTGGGCAAGGTCTCTACCTTCCCACCACTGAAACCATTGCTAGGAGGTTGCTAGCTGTAGCTGAGCAGTGTACATGGAGGGACCAAGTTTGAGCCAGTCATCTGGGTTGCTCTAATTAGTGGCAAGCAAGTGTGGCAATAGTTACTTATTCTTCAAACCCCACAACTCCATTAACCACTGCAAACCAGGTCCCCCTGCAGCTTGAAAAATATAAAAAGGGATGGTTATCTCTGCAACTAAGAGACAATAAACATGTTGACATAAATTGTATTTTTTCCCTCTCAAAGGATAGGTGTTCAAGATTTTTAAGTTGTTCAACAATCCTGCTGTGACTGTACTTTATCCTTTTGAAGTAGATTAAAGATGTTTTTCAAAATAATAACAAAAATGGAATATGATAATATTTTGACTTGTGAAGTGGGAGAAGAGTTTGATTTTTCTAGTTATAAGATTTAAAAGTATGGATAATGAAGAATTTTAGTCAACAATACTCAACTTTCTCCAAATGGAGCTTGAATTTCTGCAAAACCATTCAAAGAAAAACAATTCCTCTTCTGTGAATACTTATGAATTAATTTAAAAATTCATTTCTTTGCAAAAGGCTAAAAAATTTGTGAATGGCATTAATGAACTTAATAATAATGCCCTTAAGCATGTAGAAGAAGTTAATCATTTTTATTAGTTCCCAATGTTTAAAATAAAAAGTAGTGCCAGGTGAAGGTTGAAAATAAATATAAAGAAAATATCCATGCAGATAAAAGACAAAGAGATATATTCAAATATTGGGCTACACAGCATGTACCTTGTAAAAACATGAAAGCACAAATTGAATTTTCATTGTCAGGACCAAGAACTACTGCATAATCAAAAAGGTTGCTTTCACCTATAAATTCTTTATGAAGAGATGAAAAGATCTGGTTTAGTATTGGAATTTTTAATATCATTATCATAAACTAATATTTTTCAAGATTTTTTTCTACTGAATATTTTATTCTGGTTTTTTTCAAATTCTTAGAAGATTTTAAGAAGAGATACACCATTCAAAGGAACACAGGAACTGAGAAGGCTCAGGCTCTCAGTTCTACAGTTGCAGAATATTTAGGTAATTGCAACATTCAGTAGGCAATTCATTAATGTTACCTATAAAATTTCAGCAAAGTGCTTTCTAAACTATATCACCTGGTACTGCTACTCACATTGTTTCCAACAGTTGCAGCTTTATGTGTAGATATCTTGACTCTATCTAAGCAAAAGTAATTAGTTTACTTAGCTTAAAATATTTGAAATATTAACTCTATCTATTCACTATATTTCTTCAAGTTTGGCCAGGGAGGAAATGAAGATGTGATGAGTTGAGTATTTAGGAAGTCCTAGAATGAACCAGCCGGAAACAGTAGTGTTCTGCAGAAGATTATATTATCTAATACTGAATATTTAGACTTTTTACACATGGTTTGTTTTGCTGTTTTGTTTTTTTTTTTTATCTTTTGGCTCATAAAGGATAAAACAAAAGGCAAACACATTTCATTTTTTAATCAGCATGTTTCCTTGTGCCTTTTTTTCTGATCTAGGAATACTTTTCACTCCAAGCTTTTCTTTTTTTTTTCTTTTTTTTTTCTTTTTTTTTTTTTTTTCCCAAAGCGGCACAGTCCTGAATCTTCATCAGGAAGATTTAGCCATGAAAACCTCTTTTGTTGAGCTGTTTTGCTGTCTGTGCTTAGGATTACTTTTTATTTGGCTCATTAATTTCTCTAAAAAGAAAACCATTAATGAGACCTCTACAAAGTAACTGTATGTTAAACTATACAACCTGCTGTAAGATAACAAAATGTATACAGACAATATACAGACAAACACCCCCTCCTCCCCCAACAAGATACAGCTTTTACTGTAGTTACATTGAATTTAATTTTATCATAGAATCATAGAATGGTTTGGGTTGGAAGGGACCTTCAAAGGTCATCTAGTCCAACCTCCCTGCAGTGAGCAGGGACATCTTCAACTAGATCAGGTTGCTCAGAGCCCCTCGAGCATGACCTTGAATATCTCCAGAGACGGGGCCTCCACTACCTCTCTGGGCAACCTGGTCCGATGATCCACCACCCTCATATTGAAGAACTTTTTCCTAATATCCAACCTAAATCTACCCTTTTCTAGTTTAAAACCATTACCCCTTTCTTATTCCTACATGCTCTTGTGAACAGTTCTTCCCTGGCTTTTTTATAGCACCTTTCAGGTACTGGAAGCCTGCTATGAAGTCGCCCCAAAGCCTTCTCTTCTCCAGGCTGAACATCCCCAACTCTCCCAGTCTATCTTCATAGGAGAGGTGCTCCAGTCCTTGGATCATTTTTGGGGCCCTCTTCTGAACATGCTGCAATAGGTACATGTCCTTCTTGTGTTGAGGGCTCCAAAACTGGACGCAGTATTCCAGATGAGGTTTCACCAGAGCAGAGTAGAGGGGCAGAATCACCTTTCTTGATCTGCTGGCCACACTTCTTTTGATGCAGCCCAGGATGTGGTTGGCCTTCTGGGCTGCAAATGCACATTGGTGGCTCATGTCCAGCTTTTCATCCACTACTACCCTCAAGTCCTTTTCCTCAGGATTGTTTTCCAGCACATCTTCTCCTAGCCTGTATCAATAATGAGGATTGTCCTGTCCCAGGTGCAGGACCCTGCACTTGGCCTTGTTGAACCTCATGAGGTTCACCTGGGCCCACTTCTA
>NW_010286409.1:29882-30580 GCF_000700745.2 Antrostomus carolinensis
CACTCCACCCGCCTGTCCAGGTCCCTCTGGATGGCATCCTATCCCTCTGGCACATTGACTGCACCACCCAGCTTGGTATCATCAGCGAACTTGTTGAGGGTGCACTCAATCCTGTTGTCAATATCATTAATGAAGATATTAAACAGCACTGGTCACAGTACGGACCCTTGAGGGACACCGCTTGTCACTGTCTTTCTTCTGGACATTGAGCTATTGACCAATACCCTCTGGATGTGACCATCCAGCCAGTTTCTTATCCACTGAACAGTTCACCTGTCAAATCCATATCTCTCCAACTTAGAGAGAAGGATGTTGTAGGGGACTGTGTCAAAGACCTTACAGAAATCCACATCTAGTTTAAAGCCCTGTCAATCAAATCAGTCCTGCAATCTCCTGGGCAAAGACCCTCTTTCCCCTTTGAGAAAGGTGTCTCCTGTTTGATGCCAGCAAACCTGGTGCCATGTAGGTCATCCCATTATCAAAAAATCCAGCCACGGAACCATGTGTTTATAAATTGTATCCTTCTGTTCCTTCCAATGTCACTTCTTGCAACTGGAAGGAGAGAAGAAAAAACAACCTACACCACAGATTCTCTGACTAACTCTCCCAAGGCCTTGAAGTCTCTCTTGATCGCTAGCAGACTACAGGTTGCAGCTACCTCACTGCCCACCTGAATCACAGAATCACAGAATCACAGA
>NW_010286410.1:0-9171 GCF_000700745.2 Antrostomus carolinensis
CAGCCTGTTCAGATCCCTTTGCAGAGCCTTCAACAGCCAAGGGCTATCTTGTGCAACTTGCTCCAGCACTTGGGGGCTTACTGTGTACACACAGACTGAAAAATGGCTGATATGCAAATACGACTATAGGTCAATCATCTTACTCCATAAATAGCGGACAGCCCAGGGCCCCATCGAGCTCTCCTAAAACAGCAGGCTGCACAACAGGACATCCTATTGAGTAGGGATGCCTCTCAAGGTTACTCCTTGAAGCTGAGAGATTCCTTGCCACCACAGATCCTTGGTAAGTGACTAATAGCATGCTAAACTGCAAAATCTTAGCTAAGTGATATAAAGGATTGATTGTGCATATATAATCCTTTAGGTATAAAATATTGATCAAGCCTGGGACTATGACTGGGTCTAGCTGCACCTATACTCTTCTCTGAGAAGGAATTTAGAAATCAAGGGGGGTCCTTTCTGAAACCTTGTGACTCAACAGGAGGGTCTCCCTGACAGTTCTGTCTGACTCTGTCCTCTATGCAGTAAATAATCAAGTGAACCTCACCATCAAATCCTGCTAAATGAATGTTGCATTAAACTTTGGACTTTGTTAATTCATTATTTTATATCAATAAATATATATTATTACATCTCTCTTATGAGTGAATTGTATAACTCACTCAGACCCCCCTCTCTGACCCTCTTCCTCCCTCTCCGCCCCGCCCTGTGACAGCATGTTGGTTTGCTTGTTTGTTTATTTTACTGTTTCCTAAAAGAAATGGAGTGGAGCTCTGACCCTTTTTTGAAAAACACTGTAATTTTATTGAGAAGTATTGTTATTTTTTTTTTGTTTGTTTAATGATTGTACACAATCTTGTTATAAATGGAACAGTTACAGAGCAAAAAGCGATTAGGATAACAAATGGATATCAGAGCTAAATCCTACAACCTCCAAGTATTTTCCTAAGAACCTTCAGACTCTTTTGCCATGGCTCTTCTTCTATTATTTATTTTATTTTTAGTTTATCACTGTACTCTTACGGGGACCTTAAAGATCTAGATGACCTTTCAGGTGCCTTCTAACTCAAGCCATTCTATGATTCTATTCTATTGATAGGATTTTTAGCTACTTCATTGGGAATGCAAATAAAAGGATCATAGGAAGAGACACACACAATATGCAATTATGAATTATGGGGGAAGTAACAGGAGTAGTACCAGTTTCACAGGCAACTTCATTGGCATAAAGAACTGGAGTGGTAACAGCACTTACAAAAACATGGCATGTTCTAATGTTTTCATAGCTATAAAAAACCATCCACCTTATTTAATATATTTGGCAGATTTCTAAGAACGTAAAGCATGTCACTGCCATATGTTATTTAATCGCCAGAGACACAGACATGCCTCATCTGCTTTTGTTCTTATGTGCAGTCTTGTTGATTTTCTCTGTGGCTGCAAATGTATTATTTCTTTCAAAGTCCTTTGATTCAAAATACGTGCCATCACACCTTCAGGGAGGAGTATTCACATAAGAAACAATGGGATCACATCAGCTGCCTTGACCCTGTGTGTGTCTGTGTGTGTATTTACGTGTTCTGTATTTGAATACCTCTCTCATTTAAAACCTCTTTTTAATCAACTTCCCTCGTGGGCAATCTTTTACTCTAATCTGTGGCTCTTGCTATGCAGATTGTTTCTGCATCTTACACACAAAACTCATTAGATACCTAGAAGAATGTAAGAAATACCATGTTTTCCTAGGCAAAAAGGACCTCATCTTCCTGATATTGGTAATTTCTGTTCTTCATAGCAGATAAAGAGCTCCCAGCAGAGATGGGTACTAAAGGATATGCTAGGAAAGGTTTCATCTCAAAGACATGACAACATGCTAAAAAGACAATATAGGCCATTACATAATGAAAAGATGAGATTATATTTTTGGTCCTGTGGGCTTGATGCAGATGTTTTAAAGGCTGAGATATGTATGTAAGATGAAGAGACACACATTAAGATACTAACAGTGGGATACCTCTCAAATGTATTACAGTTATCCAAACTGCCTCATTGGTCCAGGTCAGAAACATAATTGGTTCCAGGCAGAAAGGGGAAAAACTGTATCTTTAGCATAATGCTAGTTTACCTTAACTCCATGCAATATAACTGTACTTGCTACAATATTAGATGTAAAGGGAGCATCAGGGAAGGAAGTTGGAGCTGTGGTGAAGAGAGGGACTCCCCTTACTGGATATGTTAGAGAGAGCTGTGTCTGTCTGTAGGTGACTCTTGGCAGCCAGCCTGGGATTTGTTGCCAGGAGCAGTAATGCAAGCCAATGGAAAGAAACAAAACAACAAAAGTGAGATACTGGTGATATGGTAATCTGTGTACGGGAGTGGGCTTCTGGACTCTCTGGTCCCACTGGCTTGTCACATCCCTTCACCTCTCTATGTTTCAGCATGCAAACCAGTAAACCAAGGGAAAGAAAGCCCTTCTTAGGAAAGCACTCTGAACTTCACTAACCAAGTACTGCCAGTGAGGTGGCCATGGCAATCTGCACAGCATTCACAAATGGCTCTGAAAAGGGCCACAGGGAATCTGTACCTCCCCGTTGAAAGCCCATTCAACACCATGCCAGGCACATGTGGAAGAGCTCAGATCTAGCAAAGCCGTATGTGAACAAATAAGCCTAATAATGATTTCAATGGAAACAGATATGCAAGTCTGGTTAAGGCTGAGAGGACAATAGGTAGGAAGAGGGGTTTTTTTCCTAAACTCAGTGCAGTTAATAACAGTGGTAGAGGCCTGCAATTAAATCTTCAGTTTACTGTGCAACACAGTTCTTTAGGCTCCACTTTCTACCATGAAAATGTCACAAAATTATTAGAAAGATGCCCACTTGAGGGTCAGAAGGATCCAGAAAGAGAAGGAAGATAAATTAACCTCCCAGAAAGAGAAAGATAAGTCATTTTGTCCCCAAAACATTAAGAGAGCAAAGATAAAACAACAAACTTAGTTCTTCCAAGTGCTATTGCTTAGTTGCAGACATGCCTGTACTAGGCCTAGAAAGTTTGTTCCTTTTTTGATAGTTCAGGGATGAGGGAGGGATCTTGCCTCAAAACCATTGCCTTAGTGTGTTGTTACCAAAGCAGGGGTGATACTGTTTAACTTCTCTGGGCAATGCAGAGGGCAGGTTGGAGTGGAACTGTTACAGGCAGTAATATTGTGGAAATGAACCACCCAGTGTGCCCAAAGATGTTGCAGTGATTCTTTCCTCTTCTCTTTCTGCAGTGCTGGTAAGTGGCAATAGTTATGATCCGAGAGATGGCTACTTTCCTGAACAATGAACCTTTGCCTTGCCAGCCTGCCAGTTGTACTTGCACAGCAATGCTAAGCAGCAAAGATACCAACGATGCAACAGGCAATGCTAGTGATGGCTCCTCCTGCCTTCTTCTCACATCGCATCATTCAAGCCTCTGCTGTTGCCTGCGGACAAAGTGAGAGATGCACTGGCTGCAAGGCAGAGGCAAGGCACAAATGTCCAAAGCGAACATGGATTTGGGAATGTGGAGAAAGCTGCAGGTTTGTCTTTCCAATATCAGAAACTCAAATGCTGGATAATGTGAAACATGGTGTTAGAGCTCTGTGGAAGGGATGTGGGTACCCTGATGGATATTTTGACTGCATTTTGAATGGCTGCTTATTTGTCCTCCTTTTCAGTGCTTAGTACCTGAACTGGGAAATATGAAGATACATTTTCCCAAATCTGAAATAGTTCCCCACTTGGGAAGCAAAACTTACACAAAACATCAATAGATGACACTCAGTGCTGTTTTAAGCAGCAGTGTTTAGCTTTCACTAGGCCGGGTTAAACTTGCTGCCTATGTGAAAGATGCTGTGCTGCTAGGTGGCTGGTGACAGTTTGGAGGTTTTGGCAGCAGAAGTGGCTAACAAGGTATTTTTTCCAAGGGAAAGAAGTCTGAGACTTAGGTGCTCCAGGTCTTCAAAGACAAAGGGAGCTGTAAATACAGGCATGAAAATTCTCAGCAGAGAGTTTGAATTTATTTCACACTGAAGACAGAAGCTGCTTCTAAGGATGTCTTGATGAGGTAAATTATTGACGCTGAGCAAATTAGACCTGTGACCTCAAACAAGATCTGTGGAGATCTGACCTAGGACACTTGGAATTGTAAGAAGTGCTTTGTTTTGGCTGATTCAGCCCAGATTTGCTTATGGACATATAAAGTGGCTGAGCATGGTCTGTATCATGAAGTTTACAGCTGTTTTATTCCCCACACTCTGAATGTCACAAGGTCTCAGTGACAGTTGAGCATTGGTTAGCCTTGCTCTGTCTGTTTTCAGAATGCTATTGTCTCTTCCTCAGGTACAGGCCTCAAATCTTGGTTTTGTTTGGATCAGTGGGGATATGAAATATGTGTCTTTCCTTGGTACACCCCACCAGCCAAGCATGCATTGGCTAAGTCACTGATCCTGACTAAGAACAGAAATGAATTACAGTGAAAATTAGATACTTCCAGACAATTATGATACTTGGAATCTGATTTTGTTTTAACTTTACTCTGTTGATTTAAAGCTTTGGTAACTTCAATTTAATGCTCTTGAATTATGTCAGTGCAAAAAATGCAAAAATAAAACAAAATTGGTGCCCCATATATCCAGGTGGAGTATGACTGCCATCTTTTGATACAGTAGCAATGCCTGCAGATGCAGGATGCTTGGTCTCTCTGAGAGAGAACAAAACTAGCCTGAAAAGCAGAAAGTGACCATGTGCTGTCTGGCCAGCACACAGACTCACTCGCTTGTATTCCTCAGCACACAGACTTCCTGAGCCTGCTAGAGCATTTTGACCCAAAGGGGAAATAACATGCCCACTTGGGAAGAGGTCTCCTCTGGAGAAGTATGTCTCCTTTCCTTACCCACAGACATGTTCACATTTCATATATCCTTTCTCTATCATCCTGCCCTCTCATTGTCACTGTGACGCAACACATAAGTAGATCTAATTATGTCTGGTGTGCTTGGGCTGAGATACCAATTCAACAAATTTGAATTATAAAGTAAATGAAGTAAATGAAAACTAGGTACCCTAATATCTTTGAAGACTACATTATCATAGAGTCACAGAATGGTTAGGGTTGGAAGGGACCTTAAAGATCATCTATTTACAACCCCCCTGCCATAAGCAGGGACATCTTCCACTAGACCAGGTTGCTCAAAACCTCATCCAACCTGGCCTTGAACACTTCCAGGAAGGAGGCATCCACAACTTCCTTGGGCAACCTGTTCCAGTGTCTGACCACCCTCACAGTGAAGAATTTCTTCCTAATTTCTCCATAATCTAAACCTACCCTCTTCCAGTTTAAAACCATTACACCTTGTTCTATCACTGCTGGCCATGCTTCTCTTGATGCAGCCTGGGATATGGTTAGCCTTCTGGGATGTGAGTGCACATTGCTGGCTCATGTTGAGCTTCTCATCCACCACCACTCCCAAGTCCTTCTCTTCGGAGCTGGTCTCAAGCCGCTCATTGCCCAGTCCATATCTACGTCTGGGATTGCCCCAACCAGGTACAGGACCTTGCATTTGGCCTTGTTGAACTTCATGAGGTTAGCACAGGCCCACCTCTCAAGCCTTCATTAGAAGGCCTTCATTAGGTTTAAGCCATCTAATGAACAAAACAGTGCTGCAGAGAATATGCTGCAGGACAGCTGTTTTGCTATATTAGAATGGCAAGTCTTTTTCTTGGAGCTCTTGAAGCTGTCCAGTTGCCTTTTATGAATCATGTGTGAAGCCTGAACAAGAATAGGTCCAGTTCAAAGTTGCTGCCATTTGCCACATGAAACACCGACAACTGCAAAGTATCTAACAGCTATTTATTTCATTTTTTTATCTCCTCTTCATATTTTAACAGATGCTCAAGCTAGATTTCTGCTTGCTGATGACTTTTCAAAAATGACACAATATTCAAGAACCCAAATTCCACCATTTGTCATGCTCTGCCACTTGGCAGATTCAAGATGAGGAAGTTCTTCAAAAAGAGCACAAGGTGGCTAAGAATTATGGAATGTATTTTTGGCATCAATATATGAGCTCCTACTTATTTTTTTTTCCCCAAATCTACTGACTCAGAGGTGATGAAAACACTAAGCAGGATCCTCCTTTACAGTCAGCCTATACTCAACATCAGTGAGACCCACTGCATGACACAGCTCTGTGCCTAATAAAGCTTCCTCAGAGCTGCACATGACATACACTAGTGGAGGCCAATGAGACAATGGCCTGTTGGAGCACGGCATGTCTGATGAGAGGTGGAGAGACATGCCTTTGATCAGCCTGGGGATGAGAAAGCAAGGGGGAGCTCTTTTGGCTGTCTTCAGCTGCCATGAGAAGGGGTTCTATGATGAAGGAGCCAGACTCTTCTGGGAGGTCCGTAGGTACAGCACTAACCAGATACAACTTGCATCATGAGGCATTGCCACGGTATCAGGTGAACCTTTTTTTTCTCTGAAGCGTACTCACCATAGAGAAGATCACCGCCCTTGGAGATCTTCCCAGCTTGACTGTCCAAGAAGCAACCTAATAGAGCTGTGCCTGCTCTGAGAAGAGGGGTTGGACTGGCCAACAACTGGAGGTCCCTTCCAGCCAAATTATTCTACCAGTCTATGACTCTGTATAGATCAGATCCTCTCTCACTTCAGCTGCCACAAACATATTTTTTCCAATTTGTAACTTAATTTTCTCTCTTGGCATGGTCAAGATTTAAGTGACCAGAGATTCTTTTCTACACATCCACAGCTAAGCTTCAGGAAACACAGTGTGCAGTCTTGTCAGCCCACCCTGCAAACTGGCTTTAGGCTGTTTGAGTCCTCAATGTGAACTGAGATCTCCTCAAGCTTTCCCCCTCCCTCTAAGTTCTTTTTCTGTCCAAATCTATGTTGCATTAAGGGCAGAAATTAGGACTGTGGCTTTCTCTGCAACATTCAGGTGTGCAAGAAGTACTGAAGACATCCATTTCTGGAAGGTGATAAGGATTGCACACATCCATTTCAGTGCTCTGGTAACCAGAGCTTCTCTAACAGAGCAAAGACAATTGATAGCAAGGCAGGACAGAGTCATCTGCACCTCACTGCTGACATACATAAGTACTGATGCTGACTACAAGTGCTCTTTCCATTGCAATTTACTGACTTAATTGCAAGTCCCAGGTGGGAAGGCAGTTATTTCCAAACACATCACCAGGTTCTGGTCTCAGCCTTGTTATCAGCTGCTTTGCTCAATGCAGAAAGTATTTGATAAGCAAAACTCAAGCCATATTTGCTCAGGAGTATGTCTCAAAACAGCAATAAACTCCTGTCTGCCTTTTTCATTCCCATGGAAGCTATTGGTTGCCAATATTAGCCCTACCTGTCTCAGGTAGATTTGCTCTCTTCCTTAACTAGATTATGCAGGATCTCTAATCAGTAGACATCCTTGAACAAACATGTCAGGAATGATGCAATGGGTTTTGATCTACTTTAATCACACTCTAGAGCTGGAGGGACTTTATTCTCCCTCCTTGCTTGTAATATACAAATGAAATTCTGCACTAACCCTTTTTTCAGGACATGTAGTGACATTGAATGGTATTTGGGTACATGCGTTCCCTTGAAAATCACAGCCATCATGTTCAGATGGAAATATTTCCTGTTTTGTGACTGATGTAACCCATTCATAGACTCTGGAAAGAGATACTGCATCACACAGTTTTGAGAAGGCATGCTGCTTTTCACTGTTCTCACTGCACCAGTGGCATAAAATACCTCTTTCACTGCTTATAAGTTTACAGTTGCTGACAGAATCATCCAATATGTTAACATCATCACTAACTCATGTTCTCCTCCACATGTCTTAGGAGAACAAACCAGAGGGAGAAAAAAGGTCTCTAGCTGTCTTAAGGACATGAATCCTGTGGCTGGAACAGGAATTTCTCCTCTGAGACCATCAGAAGGCCCCTTGCACTAGACCAAGGCTGAAGGCTCTCAAAGCATCATCTGGCATCATCCCAAAGACCAGATGGATGTTACTTTCCTATGCACTGGATCTGCTTCTGAACCCCTCTCTACATGCAGAGTGCTGTATCAATAGATGCGTATAACAATAGGTGCTGGTGATGTCAAGGCCCAGGTGCTTTTTCTGGACCTTCCCACATTTTCTAGTGAGATATGAGACAGTTAACACAAGAAGATTTAGCTCAGACCACTGTCAGCAAATGGGCATGGAAATACCTCCAACTTTCCTGAAGCCTGGTGACTTCTTACAAGCTTGGGCCAGCTCCACAACTGTGGAGCTTGTAGCAGCTGTGCCTATAATAACACAGACCAGCCTTAGAGCTGTGCCAGTGAATGCATATACATTAATAACTGAACAAGAATTCTGGTTCATTGAACTGAAAAGACAAATCTCAAGAGGCATGTATATACAGTAAATTACTGTAGCAGACAGTAACTCACAGGAAATAATCTCAGAGGTTTGCCTAGGACTCTGCCTGCCTGCATTTAGTGCGTTGACACCTGCTTCTGCACTAGCATTCTTGACCACAGAGCAGAGTGACATCTATAAACAGACGTGCTGTGACAAGTACATTCAAACCTGTCTGACTCCATGTGTATGTGTGTTAGATTTGTGTGTGAAGTGGAAAATCCCTTTTTTTTTTTTTGTATTGGGGGAAGGGCAACCTTATGAGAGCGAAAATCTCCCCTTGCTCCAAGGTGGAGACCTCTCCCCAAGCCCAGGCTGGGCCAATGAGCACTAGAGAAACACCTCTGCGAATCCATATCTGTGAGGGGAAGGACTGTCCTGAAAAGAAGAAGGTGGAGGGAACATGGAGGAGAAACAATTGACCAGACAAAAGAGACCATCAGCCTAAACAAAAGACAGATGGACAGAGAGAGCTTCCTTACCAGAAAGAAGGACAAAGATCCACACCCAGTTCAATCACATGGAGTAGGAGAAAGACAAAGGAAATCCCCTGCAGCCCATGGAGATTCAATGGCAAAACAGAACCCAGGTGTAGGCCATGGAGGACTCCACACTGGAGCAGAGGAATTGAGCCTGAGGGCAAGTGTGACTGAAACTGTGACGCCGAGTCAGAGCAGGGGTTGACCCCCAGAGTGGGGTGTGACTCTGCAGCC
>NW_010286411.1:0-10215 GCF_000700745.2 Antrostomus carolinensis
CCTCCTCCTCCTCCAGTCAGGCCCGCGGGGGTGGCCTGTTGCGATGACCTTTTCCCCTCCCACCCCCTCTGTAGTGGTCGGAGGTTGTTTGGGTGGGAGAGGGGCTATTCCAACCCTTCGTCCTTCACCCCCTCAGGGCAGTCGTCTCCGGTGCCCCAGCGCGGCGGGGCGGGCAGGGTCAGGCAGGCTTGCCTGGATTTCTTCCCTGGCACGAAGCGGGCAGGAGGAGCAGATGCTTCTCGTGGGACTGGTGTTTTTTTCCTTCCCGGTCATTTCTGGTGGCTCACAAATTTTTGCAGTTGCTCCCCTAACTAGAGAAGTCACATCGAGACGAGTTCGTTGTATGCAGCTTCCATTGGTAAAGGCTTTCTGGCAGGGAGCCGGGCAGTCAGTTGTGGTTTCACCTTTAAAAATAATTAAATAAGAGCTTGAGATGCTTAAGTCTTTGACGGTGGGTTTGTGTGCCCGTCAAAATCCACGTTTTTCTCAGCCTGTGGAGGTGACCTACTTTCTAAACAGGGAACATACATGGTTGTCACACTGTAATACACGCTGTAAATCGAACTGTGCCGAATTAATTCACCAGGTGTTGCTGTGCAAATATGTCACTCATGGACCAACTGTTTCACATATAATGTTATCCCAAAGGATGATACTGTTTATGCCATATTAATTTAATCTGGATTTCAGTGGAAACCGTAGCTGTCCTGAGCAGAGGTTTTTACCAGCTCTCTAGCTGTGGGAAGGAAACTGTAGCTTTTACTCGAAATGCCAGATCTTCACTAGTTGGCCTGTGACACTTAAGTGCAGCTGTGAGAACTTTACATGACATAATATGCTCCATTACCACCATCTTGATGGTGAACAGACTGATCTTCTGTTGAGAACAGCACACAATGTTCTTCTAGGGAAGAGCCAAAGAAAAATCCTGTGATTTGAAAACCATTATTTTATTGTTGTCTACTTTCACTTTATACCTGTGTCACTCGCTAACCTTTAGCAAATATAATATTCTATAGTAAAGATACTAAGTAAGTCTGGCTTGTTGCGTCTCTGTCCTAGATATTTATGGACATAGCACTTGCAAATCCTGCTGTGGCAATAAGTCTATTGAATATTGATATTGCTGATTTTATGGAAGAAGATAAGATTAAGTTGGGGGATCTTTACTGCTGAGTAGGTCTCCTGCATTGTTCTAATTGTAATGCTTTCATTTTATCACCCGAGGAGAAACTAAATAAAACTTTATTGTAAATAGATTACACCATATGAAGTATGTCTGCTGCTCTGAAGAAAAAGAAAATCGATGCTTTCTGTGATTTCTTTTTCTTTCTTCACGTGAGCCAGTTTATTTAGGAAAACCTTTCTGCATCTTAAAAAGCTTCCCCTATCTCCCAAATAACGTTTTTCAGTTCAACCCTGCCTGTCTCTGCCTAGCTAACAGCTTTTGCTCTCTTGTGTCTCTAAAATAGTGAGGAAATAATTCACACCTGTCTCTTATTTTATATATGTTCGCTACAAGGCGACAAATTGATGGCTATCAATAGTTAAGTCTTTGGAAATATTTAATATCAGTTATATTCAGATATAGCATTGTTCAAATTCATCATCTGGCTGCTGGAAAGGTGACAGTTTGTGGGTCTCTAGCAGAGCACTGCTGCAAGATTCTGTTTGAGAAATGCTGCCTGTTCTGTAAGGAATTGATTTGAACAGCAGTGCCAATTTCCTACTCTTGTGTGACTTGGAAGTTTTTTCTGTTCTTCCCATAAAACCCCAATATCTCTGTCAGTTTCTCTGCCCTCAGTTTGCCTTTTGTGCAAAGGGAGAAGGGGGGTTGGGGGAATACCACAGCGTACCTCTATAATAATAAATCTCCAAACTCCAGATTTCCTAGCAGTAAAGTACTGAAGCTGACATAGTGGCTAGTTAACCTCCATTCTGCAGGGCTCTGCACCCCTCATTGTTTTACTGGTTTTCTGCAGCAAAACGTTCAGAAGATGCACTGGAAGGAACCTGAAAGATGAGATTAATTTGATGGGATAGAATAATATGATGATAGAACTCAAGGGCTGCCCATCGCTGTCTGGAGTGTATACTGCTGATGGAGAGAGAGGTTTTTGTTCACTTGCTTCTGATGTGTCTAAATGAAATTCAGTCTCCTTATTTTGACAGTCCCTGTCCCCTGTCTGGGCTGCAGGTGCAGGTAGAACCCAATGGCACCAGTGCAGAATTTAGTATGGTAAACGCTCCTGCACTCCCTGGATAGGCTTCGCAGTCCATGTGCCCTTATGCTTGGCATTGCTGCTGACTTCAAAGTAGTAGCTTAGAATTAGTTCGGGACTTCATTGAGGTCTTTTCTCCTTCTCAGTCTCAACCTACCTGTGCACAGTCCTTCTCATCTCTTCCTTATTAATTTATCATTGTTTATTCATCCCCTTATTCCTGGTGTAGTGTCTCAGTCAGGTATTTCCTTTCTTCAGAAAATGTCCAAGTGATAATTGGTTCAGCGGTGCTCTTTCACTGAAGTAGCCACCAACTACCATTTGGCTCAGTTATTGGTAATGCAGATGAGCAAGAGGTTAAACATACAGAATAACAGAATACAAGGTTTTTTATCTCTCTAGAGCACCTGCTTGCAGAAATGTGAAAAGGGCACATATGAAGCTACACGCGAGTTGACTTCTTGTTTAGGAATAGTTCAGTTATTCAGCTTACATTCTTGACTTTTTTAGGTAATCCTATTTTCAACGAATAGCAGAAGATTGCAAGCTATTAGATTTGTTATCTAGTTATGAGAAAGACAGTTTAGTCTGCACATGAAAAGGGATTTTACTTCCTAACTGAGCACAGAAGCCTTGAACTGTAATCACTTGCTCTGTAGTTCAGATTGTGCAACTAAGTCAATAATTGTGTGTGACTGGGGGGAGGGGAAAGAAGAGTGTCTTAATGTGGGAAGGAAAAAAGATTAGGATAGAATGAATTAAACTTTTGTGGACCAATTGTCTTTAGACTTAGTAATTGTGTGTGACTGGGGGGAGGGGAAGGAAGAGTGTCTTAATGTGGGAAGAAAAAAAGATCAGGATAGAGTGAATGAAACTTTTGTGGACCAATTGTCTTTAGACTTACTTTGCTAATTAATGTCACTATTCTTGGTGTTTGACCAGCTGAATGTTACCTTTTGAACATAGTAAGATACCCCTAGCAGTAACAGGACAGCTGTGCATTTCAGTGTCCAGGTGCTAAACAGGAGAAAAGCTCTGCTTGAAGATGGTGAATTTGCAAGTAGGAGGAATGATTGAAAGCAAAAAAACTTCCAATGTAATGCCCAAATGACTTACTGAGAGGTAGCAGGGAGAGAGTGGAAGGGAATTGCTACTAATGTGACTACTGCTCAGGCCAAAATGATTAGACCCATTGTCTCATAGTTGTAATATAATTGCATTTGTACTGGCTCAGCTGATGGGTAGAATCACCTACCACCTTACGATTTCTACAGCAGTTCCTTTGCTCAGCATCTTGGTGTGATTAGGTTAGATTTATTAAGATCTTAGTTTGAAAATATATGCAAGTCTTAAAAATATTTTTCTGCAAACCATTTAAATGTTTGGTATTCTTTAAGTAGTATTTGGATTTCTTTTAAACTGACAGAGTTGTAGATTGTTTTTAAACAGTAAGAACTTTATGTTAAAGATGCAGTTGTATTAAGGAAAAATACTGCAGCAATATGAGGAATACAGTACTGCAAGCTAAATAATAACAGATTGAATTTTTTAAACAAATTTTTTCATATTGCAGTTTACTGAACAGTCTATAAAACTTTACAAATGTTATAAATTCTCAGAAATTCATGCTGAAGTGCAGTTGAAGAATTATGGAAGATTTCTTGAGGAATATACGTCTCAGCTGAAGAGAATTGAAGATGCTTTGGATGACTCTGTTGGAGATGTTTGGGACTTCAGTCTTGATCCCATTGCATTAAAGGTCTTCATATATTTTATATGTATTGCAACTGTTTCTTTTCTAGTTCCTCATTCCCTTTAAAAGCTGAGAAATAAGTGTGATGCATTTGTACTCTTAAAATTTTGACTTGTGTTCAAAAAATCTACCCAATACTATTTTAATTATCAACTATTGAATAAATTGGTGCATATCATAAGAGAATATGTTTTCATGTTATTCTTTTCCAGTCTTTTGGATACTAGTAGAAGTTAAATGAATTTATAGTTATTATAGTTATTGTAGTTCTTCATGGGAAGGCTAATTCCAGTAAACTTCTTCCCTTTGGGTGTTGGTGTTTTTTATCTGGGGGCTGGGGTTCTAGAGGAGCTCAGTAATAGTTGTATAACTGCAGAGTGACCTCTGTGTGTATTTATAGTTGTGTTTTGACTTAATGGCCTTGGTACAGTATTTTCTGTCCTCCAGAGGTGGTTTTTTCCTTGGTCATAAGTTCTCCGTCCTTGTGGAGCATTATCTTTTTTTTTTTTCCTTCACTGAATTTGAAGACATCATTAAAAGCACTTTTGTTTCCATATGGAACGTGTCGGTGCTGAAGATGCATTATTAAGTAATCATCTGTCTGAATAATTTGAATAAATTATGTGTAGGGCCAGCACATTGCTGGATGCTTATGAACTAGTTAAAATCACATCTGACTTCAGTACCAAATGCCAGTGCCTGCATACAAATACACACTATGCATCCTATTTCCTGCATTTGGGATTCTTAAGTCATATTTTAGGTTTCCTGAGCTGTTTTTAATATGTAAACCATAATGACCACGCTTTTGCTTTCCAAGTTTTGTAAGTAAATTGTTGTAAATGCTGTGTAGTATAGCTGTAGTTATTTGCCTTTCTTCCTAGAGGGAAAGGAAAGGTATTTCTATGTAAATGTGAAGAGCGAAGGTTTCCTATAGCATAGATTGCCAGTAATGTGCACTTAGTGCTTTCTTATTACTGACCTTATTTGAGATTAAACTAGGGGGGGGAAAAAAATTAGTTAGTTGAATAAATGTATTTTTAACCAATATTCTCTAAAGTTGTTTGTTTGTTGTTGGTTTCTGTGGGTTTTTTTATTTTTAAATTTTTTTTAATTTTAGCTTTTGCCATATGAACAGTCCTCCCTACTGGAGCTCATAAAGACAGAAAACAAGGTAAGTGCCTTATGCTTAAAAGAAAAGTAAATATTAAAAAATAGAATTATTCTAGTTAAAAACCAAGCTCTCTGAACAGGAATCTATTTGTAATCTGTGTGGTTTTTTTTTTTTCCCCTTCGAGTGTAGGTTCTAAACAAAGTAATAACTGTGTATGCTGCCCTTTGCTGTGAAATCAAGAAGTTAAAATATGAGGTAAATTCAGCTTTTATTACTGTGTATGAAAACGTTTTCGGATTGGCAAGCTGATATATAAATTTATTCTTTAGCAGTAAAGAAACGATACAATGTCTAAGTTTTTATAGCATGATTACATATATCCCATTTATTAAAAAACAAATTTCTGCTTTTGTTGTTAGGCAGAAACTAAATTTTATAATGGCCTCTTGTTTTATGGAGAAGGAGGTAAGTAGCTCCCTTTACTGTAAAAGTTTGTAGTTTTATGTTACTGCTTAAGGTTATATTAAATGCTGCAGTAAGTGTAATTTGATAATATGGACACATGTTTTCTCTCTGTCTTTGATGAACACCAAATAATGGACTTTGAAGTTATAGGGATGTATGTTAGTGTCTTGTCACTGTCCTGAGTTAGCTTAAGATAACAGTAAGATGTATCTGTTACATTAACAGGAAGTTTTATTGCAGCCTTATTTACATGGGAAATAGGGAGTATGGGCTGTTGAGGATGCATTTAAGGTATAACATGGAGAAACCTGAGCTCATGTACTGTAGCAGGTGTTTTTCAAAGTGTGGCATTGAAAACCTGTTTTTCACACGTAAACACAGCCTAAACCAACTTATTTCCTACTGGCACTAGATTTTACATTGGTTTTATTGAAACGATGCATCTAATTTGATTGTAATAAAACAATGAAACCATTAATAAGTCACTTGGAGCAAGTCCTGCCTACTTTACTTGCGTTGTTCCAAGAGAGGTTGTGGTGTATTAATGTTCTCTGCCCTTCAAGTGCAGGTAATAGTATTTGTACTACTGTTCAGACCATCTCATAATCTAAGGGCACAAGTGATAGGAAGTCAATTCAGTTGACAGATCATGAGACCTTACTTTAGGTGAAAGCTACTCGTTGTCTTGGAACTAAACTGGTAACACCTCTGAAGGGCTGGTCTTAAGCTTCTACCTTACAGGATGCTAGTCTGCTAATAAACTCAGATCTTGGTACCGAGGACTGCATATGTTAACGGGTTAATTTAGAGATATGTTGCTTAACTTTGTTTTCTATTTCAGAAATTTGAGAGAAAGGGAAGGGCCTTTCATAGTAGTCTTGTAAAAGGGCTTTTTTAAAGCTTTTTCAAGAGCCTTGACTGTGACAGCAGTATTGAGGAATGTGAAATCTTTGAGACAGGCTGCTTATCATTCTTCTAAGTGCTATGTAAGATGACTGCTGTAGTTTAGTTAAGGAACATGAAAAAGTGTGGGTTTTGTTGTTGTATTTTTTTTTTCTTAGCACATTCTCCTTCCTATCAGACATGGTTTTAAATATCTTAACAAAAAGTGATATGCTGCCAAAATGATATTAGGAGATCTCTCAAAACTTCTCCATGTCTCTAGCATGAAAGAAGTTAGACTGTTGCAGATTAGCATATTACAGCAGCAGTTTGTTCCTGATGGGTGTTCTGCAGGGGATGCCTGAGAATAGCAGGAACTGAGAGGTTGGCCTTCTGTGGGTTAGCCAGGGATGCAGAAATTGCGTTCTCCACTTCCATATTCCTCCTTGTAGCATCTGCTTTGAAAACAGCAAGCTTGCTTATTTAGAACAGCTGGCAAAGTTACTGGCTCAAGGACGATTGAAATGAAACAGATACTGTCCTGGCCTTTCCTTTCTGTATAAAGAAACATTTTTTTTTCATCTTGTCCTTGAAGTGGGTAGGGCTACTCTAGGAACTTTAAATATTTAGCTGGATTGGTTTTTTTGGGACGTACACCAAAGAGAGTAAGAGCTACATAAAATCTGTAAAGGGGAAGCATGCAATGTTTGGTATCTTGTCCCAGAGCTCCATGTTACAGAAGTATGGAGACTACTTCAGTGGCTGGTAACTGCTCTAAAATAACATATTTTATGAAGCAATAAGACCTGCATTTCTTATGCAGGTAAACTTGAAATTGTAACCTGTCTTTGCTCAGAGAGGCCTGATAGAAAAATCTGAAGTTTAGAGCACTAATCTGTTGCCACATTAAAAAGGCTGTATTTTGTCAGATAGTATTACAGCTGCTCCAGCAGATTGAAACAATTTGTCATTGGTGATGTAATTATTGTATTTAATAGTATGCTGTTAGTGTACTTTGTCATACAGGCAGTGCTTTGAAGCTGTGGTGATGAGCTGATTCTTTTGTGCAGGGTGATATGTAGGAAAAAGAAATTTCTTGATGAAATTGTGTGCTACACAGCTTTTTCTTCTGATTAAAGATGTAGTATAATCTTACAGTAAAGAACTACCAAGAATGTTCCTTGCAATATAAATACATAGTGCTTCATAGAAACTTCTTAAAATTGAAACTTTTATAGTAAGTTCCATAATATATATATACACACCTCTAAAGAATTACCTTTCATATTTCATTTTCTTTCATATGATGGAGACTTTTCCTGCTTTGTGTCTAGCTTATAAACAATGTAGTTTTTAATGAGAAAGAAACTTTTAAAATAAGTCTGGTTTAGGAAATCAAAATTAAAAGTTTTTAAGGCTCCATCAGGATGCTTATAATAGTGTGCTCCACTTGCATGACAAACAAATGGCTTGGAGGCCAAGCTTCAATGTTAAATTAACAGGTCTAACATGGGCTTTTGAAAGTAGTGACAAGTGTTTGTCTTTCAAGCCACAGATTCCAGCATGGTGGAGGGAGATTGCCAAATACAGATGGGAAGATTTGTTTCTTTCTTGCAGGTAGAGTATGTTTTTAATTTATTTTTTTTTTTTTTTTACAGCAATTATAATCTTAATTTTACTTGCAAAATGGATTTAACATTCTGCAGTATCCTGCTTGCATCTTGCTGAAAGGCATTGCAGTCATTTGATACATTACTATGTTTTGCCCAGAGACCTGTCACAACTAGCTGATGTATCACACGTTATTTTGGGGGTTTTTTTATACTTGTCTAAAACTCTGGAAGTCTAATGAGAGAAGAAATTACAGTTTGTGTAATCATTGTTCAAATAAATTGGAATTTACTTAAGAAAATTTAAGTAAGAGAAGGTAAATTGAGGTTGTTTCATTTGATGGTAAATGCATTTATTTTTATGGTTTTGATTAGCCAGTTTTAGTTTTCATTGAACATTGGGAATGGATTAATTGTTTATGCATCTTTATTTAGCTGGTAGGAGAAAGCAAAATGAAAACATACCTGGAAAAAAATTGCTTGTGCCTCACTCAAACTTTCAGCGAAGAACACTCTATCTTACACATTTTGGTTCTTATCAGGGTCTTTTGCATGAAAACAGGATCTGTGTTTCTTCAGAGGATTTCCTGTGTTCTTGTGTTTCATTCTACTGAGGAATATTTTGTCTTCAGTATAGCTTAAGTGACTGTCTTGTTCCCAAAAATGTTTCTGTTTTTATGCAATATTGCTTGTAATGAAATATCTGTGTTGAAGTAGAGAATATACAGGAAGCTTCCAGAAGGTTTAAACAAATTCTAGTTTAACAAAGGTTAAAATTCCTGTTCTTGCTGTATACTAGCATGGCAGTAGTCATTTACTGAGTCATAGCAGATTGAATGCTATAGGAAGTTGTTTCTCAACCTGTTTTACTATGCCCAAGTGCAGTTAGCTGGTAGGATATCTTGGGAATTTTTTTTCCCCCATTTTTCAAGCTTTTTGGCCTATCAACTTTGTCAGTTTCTTCCTTCATCTTCTATTTCTTACTGAGCAGATGTTTGAGACCTTTTAGTGGTTCTTAAATAGGGCTACTGGGTACTCTGTCTGGGTAGAAGTTGAGAGCAGGGTGACTGGCTGTCTGGTTATCTACATGCACTGCAAACCCACTCTGTAGAACAATGAATATGTATTTATGGAGTGTATGCTGATATGTATATTTTTGTGTAGTGTTTACCCTATAAATGTAACTATTGCTTGTGAGCCCTCTTTGTATCTATGCTATGATGACTTGATGATTGTTGAGCAACTTGCGGAAAGAAGGGAGATGCAGGATGTTGGCCCCAAAGGGAAGGTTACTGTGCTAACAGGTGTATATTGCTTTGGGTAAAGCTATGAGGAAAACTCTTTAAAAAAATTGTTCTGTTTCAACTCTTGTGTTCCCCTAAATCTACTCAGTAGTAGTCTATAGCCGTAGGCTAGGAAATGCTGTTCTGGTCAACATTATGAGCATATCTCCAAGGGCAGTGTGAAAATATGAATGAAGATGACAAAAGAGGTGAAATGTTGCTTTCATAGAGCTAATGTCCACTGGCTGATTTACTGTCTCTCCTGAGTTCAGGATTTCTTGGTTAACTAGATGTAATAGCCTCAAATTAAAATTCACTCTGTCAAAACCTTTTTTTTAATTATCAAAATAGAGATGTGAAACACTAGTTAAGTACTCTTGATCCTCCAGAAGACAGTGTATTTGAAGAACTCTGATAAAATTATAATCTCATCTGTATTATGTAGCTGCCAATATGCATGTGCTGTTAAATTGGGCTATTTCCTGGAAGTTTTAAAATGGCAGCTGGTGCCCCTTCCCCAGAAACCATGATCTCAGTTGTCTATTAACCCATTCCCCTGGAATCTGTTGGCTTGTTTCAGCTACATTTGATAGAGCAGTGCAAGTATAAGAAGAAACACCACTTTTATGTTTTGTGAAAACTGGTGGCTAATAGAAGGCAGAAGCCCAAATAAGATCTATTTTTGATGGAGAGGAAGACAAAATTCAGCTGTTAGCCAGGAACGGCAGGCTGGCTGCTTAGCCCGTGTGGGATGTCTGCTATGAAGCCATCTGTGTGCTGACTGGCTAGACTCATCATATGCTGATTTTTCCCTGATGGGATTATAGGCTGTATTAATGAGCAGTTATTGCAGTTAAGGGAAAGTCATTTATCGTATTGCTCGAGG
>NW_010286411.1:10243-17459 GCF_000700745.2 Antrostomus carolinensis
CTTTACATGGCCAGAGTTGTCCTGTTCTCACTCATTTTGTGCTATATAACTGTGCTGAAGTTCTGCTATGGTCAAGCTTGCCTCTCAGAGACATTGTCTTGGGTTTTTTTGAAAGCAGTATTCTGTGGCTAATCACTCTTACAGTAGGCACAGGCTTCTGTGTTAATTTCTAATTTGGATTCAGCTATCACCAGCTCCCAGGGCATGACTTTTGAATCTGGTGGTAAAAGACACAGCCTTTGCTATCAGGGATATTCTCTCTGAAAGTACTTGGGTACTGTTATCAAGTCACTTCTTGCTGTCTGATAAACTGAACCAGTAGTATGAGTAGTCCGAGTTGTACTGGAAGTTTGTGTTTGGTAGCTTCTCAGCTTAATCCCAGATCCTTTTTCTGAGCTGTTAGTTACTAGGATGATATTTTCCACCCTGCTGTAGGTCTGTCCACTAACTTGGATTAGGAATGTAGTTGGAGCTTGAGCTGCAAGTTCAGTGGTTTATGTTCGGTGTTTTGGATGTAATGACAACTCGTGTATGTGGAGGGTCTATACATACACATGCTTTTTATTTTCTTGTATTTCAGGAGCTGTCTTGCTTTGTTACCCGATGTTATGAAGTGGTGGTGAATGTAGTGCATCAGTTGGCTGTTCTCTATACCAGCAACAAGTAATTATTCTCTAAAAGGCTGTATTGTTTTTATGTAGTTAAACAAAGGTATAAAATATGAATGTTCTGTCTAAGGCATAGTCATTTTTGGAATATTGTTGTCTAGGGATAAGGAGAGTGCTTTGCTGTGTGAGTTTGGGCTTCGTAAACAATTACTAAAGTGGATTTGTTTTATTTTTAGAAAATACGGTGCTTTTATGTAATGAAGAAATTTTTTAATTTTTTTTTTTTTTTTTAGAAAATTGATACTTCAGAGGCACTTAGTCTTTATGATTAAGAGATCTTATTACTCTCTCAGCCTTGCTCTGTTTGAGAGAGTGAGATTCCTTCTGCTGACTGATACAGTAGCTTCAGAAGCTTAAAAATCAAATCACTTCAACAGTCTAATTATGTAAATCTTGCTGTATATTCCTTGTAGAATGACCATAGTTTTAACACCTGAAGCTGAGCTTAGTGAGTGCTGTTGGATTTGGCTCCTCTGAAAATTCTGAGGAGAACTTAGCTCCAAAATTACTTTTTTTTTGTGTGTGTAGGGGGGGGTTGTTTGGGTTTTGGTTTTTTTTCCATTTCTGTCTTACGTTGCAGCACAAGGTAGACTTTCTGTGTGGTGCTGAATGAACAAGGCTGGATGTGGAGCTTGGACGTGGCTTAATTAAATATGTGAAATGATTTTGTACTTTTGTGCCACAAGGCTGGATGTGTCAAGGCTACTTGTTCTTAGCATGACTGAATTGGGAATTGCTGATATACATGTGCACTGAATGAAGTCGGCATGTGATATACGTCACATGTATATCAGCAGTGTACAGTCACATGCTGTACATTCAAAAATGTCCTATTAAATTTGATCACAGCACACGGATTTCACATAACATATGCTTTTAATCAGATTTTGAGGTTTTTTTTCTGAAGGTGCTATGTTTATGAAGAAAACTGTACCCCAAGAAACAAAGAGCACACTGTGATACAGAATTGATAAATATGCTCTGTTCTAAGGATTAAAAAGGAATTAAAATATTTATTTTAATTACAGGAGTTCACCTAAAATTATAGAGACGTCTGGAGTTCATTTTCAGGTGGGCATGATTTGAAGCCCTTTTGCTTATGTAATATATGTATGTCTTGATCATTAATCCTGAGAAAAGCAGCAAGAACGTGAGTTTCAAGTACAACTTTCAATCTAGCATATCCTTTAAAGGTTTTATTAATCAACTTTTTCTGACCATTATGTGGAAGGGCTGGTATCTCCATGTCTATCATGTTCTAGCGTTCTTAACTGAAAGGTGTTTGCTTGCTCCCTTGGTGTGTGTAATATGTGCTTCTGCATGTAAACAGTTTTAAAAATTCTACTTTCAGTTTCATGTTCAGATCAGTGAACTTAGTGGTGCTTGCATGCAAACTGATGTTCCTTGTGTCACTACAAGAAATACTAAATCTTTAAGCTACCAGACCCAGAAGTCTCCAATTTAACTCTAGCTTATATGTTATTGGCAGATAATATATTGAAAGGAATTGAAATTTTATATGTTACACATGACAGCAATAAACTTTAATAGTTACAGGGTTTTTTTTTTTGTGTCTTTGTTTTCTTTGGTTTTTTGTTTGTTTTACATTTGTTTGTTTTGGTCTTTGTGGGGTTTTTTGTTTTTTACAGGCAATGTATGAGCATCTGGGAGAGTTGCTCACAGTCTTAATCACTCTGGATGAAATAATTGACAATCATGCCACTCTGAAAGATCACTGGACCATGTATAAGAGGTGTGTCTCTGAAGGTGTGGAAAATACTTCCACAAAATAAAAGATAAAAAGCATGTGTGTGTGTCTGTTCCAAGAAAGTCAGTGTGAGAACATGGATTTTGGTAACCCCAAGAGTTTAACTGAAATCTCAATGAAAAGCAGGGCTAAGCTCCCACTTTGTCCTTCTAACAGCACCTTTAAGTTTTTAAAGTGCTGAATGTTATATCTACAATACACAGTAAGTATGTGGACAAACAGAGTAGTGGTTGGTGGGGTTTAAAATATATTCAGTACAAAATCTAGTTTGGCACAGAACTGATCTAAGACTATCCCTATCCATACTGATCATGGGGATGACCAGAAATCATACAGTAAGTAAGAATATTATCTTAAGTAAAAGCTGAAGAATCCACAATTATTAAGGTAGTTAAATTAGTGGAATAATAACTAATTGAAAACCTCAATAAATGGTGGTAGTCAAATGCATATGGCTTATAAAGACCTAGTAGGTTTGGGGGGGGTTTATGGGTTGTGGGGTTTTGGGGTTTTTTTGGGTTGTTTGTTTTAATTTTGGAGGTGCTGCTAGGCACAGGTGTGAGCAATTAAAACTTATTCTCAAAATAGTACAGGATATGATAAAACTGTTAGCATGTTTTAATTGTGTTTGCATGTATGTGTTTAACGCTTGCTCCTTACAGGCTGCTAAAATCTGTCCATCATAACCCTTCAAAGTTTGGGATTAAAGAAGATAAATTAAAGCCATTTGAAAAGCTGCTGTTAAAACTGGAATGCCAGTTACTTGATGGAATGATATTTCAGGTAATGAAATTAATGTTCCCTAGTATGATAGGGGAAACTATTACATTTAAAGGAGACTTTAGGATGTTTTGCTTGTTTGTTTTTATTTTATTTTGTTCTGGATAAAGTGATCTGTGAATTTGACTCTTGCATCTGTGCATGGGGGAAAAAAAAAAGGCTCTATTGTTAAGGTCCTTCCTTCCTCTTCTCATGTGCTAGAAATGTGCCAGGCTGTGAATGGTAGCAGTTACTGCTTACTGTTCTGCAGAATTAAAGAAATGCAAACAACTTGGCATTAAGACTGTGTATTATCCAGGAGTCTGTTTTTCACCAGAAATTTTAATAGTGGTCAGGCTTACACAGCGTAGGTCCACTTTGTTTTAGCTGCAAGTTAAAGTCATCTCAGTATCCTGAAAACCTTAAGTGTGACCTCTTGTTATGTACTTTGTCTCATTCCTAACATATGAAACGGGTAGCTGTCATGAGGTACCACTTCATTGATGTATACTCCTGCAACATGCAACTATGCAGGTGGATGAGAAGGATTATTACTTTTATAATACAGTTAATGTAAAGGTGTTCATACAAGAAGACATATTTTTTTCTTTTTTTTTCTATAAAAGTGTGTATTTGAGACTGAAATCGGATGTTGTGACTTGGTGGGCAGAGGATAGTGTTGCTGAATCTGGTCATACTAGAGCCAATTGAGCAGGACTACTGCTCAGTTCTTACTGTTACATCTTAAAAGGCATAGGGAAGAAGGTTTTGTTCTCTGAAAAGCCTCCAAAAGGTGAACTGTAGATAAATAATTAAACACAATTTGGCTTATTCTTTCAAAGGACATTGCTACTAGCTATCCATTTTTCATCTTATATTTCTCTAATGTTGCATTAGTACAAAGACTTCATTGTATGTTTGAGACATCAGTAGGATTTGTGTGGTATTCATTCAGGATGTTTCCCCTTCTGTCCTACCAGTGCCCCTTCCTAACAAAAATACATGAAAAATATTCTTAAATACAATTCCATCAAAACTTTTTCTAATATCTTTAGAAAATCTGAAGTATCTCTCTTTTTTTTTTTGTGGTTTGCAGTAATTTTTTTTTAAAACAACCACCAGTGGTGTGGGGGTTTTATGCTACAAGTTGATGAACCACATCCTACAAGCATGATAATTTTGTTTAGCTAATGGACAGTTAGTCATGTATTATAGTGTAGTAATGCAAATATACATCTAGTTTCTTATCGCTAGCGCATCATGTGGTTTCTTTAAAAATACCCCTTAACTGAAATCTTCAATAAGTAAATAAAATGGCCTTTTTGGATGTTAGATATAAGAGACATTTTTAATGTTTTCTGTTATACTAAGGAATTTAGGCATAATTAAAAAATTGGTGTGTTGTGAAGTTTAAGACTGACTTCAAGTTAGTGCTGTATGACAAATCACTGTGCTCTTGCAGCATTCTTCTCTTGCAAAATCAGTATTCTTTTAATGTTCAAAATTCATGGCATTATCATGATGCTTTTTTTTTCCTTTTTGCTTAGGCCTGTATAGAGCAACAGTTTGATTCTGTAAACGGTGGAGTATCGGTGTCGAAGAACAGCACGTTTGCTGAAGAATTTGCTCATACTCTTCGCACAACCTTTGCAAATGTTGAAGCCAAACTTGGTAACACAAGCTTGTTCTTCTCTTGTCAGCTTCACTGTTTCTAAAAGTATTTGTATTGACTGTCTAGGAGTAGAATTAAAAAAGGGATTTGTTTGGTGTATTTCTGCAGGTGAACCTTCAGAAATTGACCAGAGAGATAAATATGTGGGCATCTGTGGCCTCTTTGTACTGCATTTTCAGATTTTTCGCACCATAGACAAGAAATTTTACAAGTCGCTGTTGGATGTCTGTAAAAAGGTGACTGCTTTATTCTTTTGTCAATAATTTGGGGGGGGTGGGGTGGGAAAGAAACTTCAGTAATGATGTAAATAATTTTCTTAGTTGCATAGCATGGCAAAGACCTGGGAAAAGAAAGAACACACAATTTACCAAAACAAGTCAGAAAGCAGAATTGATATTTTTTTTTTACTTATAATTTCCATTACGACCCATTTGCTTTTAAAGATGCTCTAAAATCTGTCCATTCACATAGCACCAAGGTAAAATAACTTGAAATTACCATTAAAATCTTTCTTAAGACTGATGTGGCACTGAGGACAGAACATTGTTTGAGTTATGAGTATTGTGGGATTGAATAAATACTTTGGGTTTTGATCTTGGCTATAAACATGTATTTTGAAAGATCTCTGAGTCTAAAGGTGACTTGGGCTTTTTCATATCAGGTTGTATTAAGAAATTATTACATTCTCTAATAATACTGTTTAGAGTCACTGAGAGTGGTAATAACGCTTCCTGTGGTGTCCTTAGTGGACTTCTAGGGGAGAAGCCTTTTTTTAATGTGAACGTAATACTTTGTAGAAACTAGTTATGCAGAAGTAAACAGAATTGTGTGATATGGTTCAAAAGAGGCATCAGAAACATGCATGGTGGCATAGTATTTGTTGCTGCTACTTATTGTTTATTACTACTTGTAGTATTTTTCCCCCTTATTTTCTTTTTTATTTTTTTTTCTCAAGGTACCAGCCATCACATTAACTGCTAACATCATCTGGTTTGCTGACAACTTTCTGATTCAGAAGATACCAGCTGCTGCCAAACTTCTGGACAAGAAAAGTATTCATACAGTAAAAATGCAAAGGGAGAACTTTCTGCAACAGAGGGCACAATCACTTACCAAGTATGCTTCCTAAATACTGCTTCATGGTGATCTTTGGCAAACGGTTTATAAACATCTGAGTTTCTTTATTCAGTGTAGTAGGATGTTGTGTGTGTTGTGCAGTGGTGTTAAACAACTTCTCCATTTCACTGCAGCAATATGTATATGTTAGTGTTGCTGAAAAGCTACTGGTCAAAATGAAGCTTTTTTATGTCGTCCTTTCAGAAAAATGTGTATTATGTCACCAAAATAACAAAGTTCCTGGCAGCTCTAAACATTTGATTATTTCAGTTATTTGTACTTACTTGCAAATTTTTTTTCTATTTTTTTTTTTTTTTTCTCTAAACTAGTGTCTAGTAACCTGAGCTGCTTTGTTTTCTATTAGGGCTCTCTGTGTCTTTCTGGAGGTAAGTTGCTAGTAGGCTTCTAGAGGAGTTTTTCTCTGGTGAAGATACTTCCTTTGCAAGCATTTCTTTCTTCATGACTGTTTAAATTGCTTGTTTAATGGTCTTTGAGATTATCTATATTTGAAAAGACTTCTGTTCTTTTTTGCTCTGCATGTAGTTTGCAGGTCACTTCCTTCTCTAAGTTCTTTCTAAAATATGTTTAAAGATGAGGTTTTTTAAGTTGTCAGTTTTATGAACAAGTGTGCTGCACTGCTTAGGGAGGTAACAGGGCTAAGATTTCTGTTTGCAGACTGAAACAAGAAGGTGGAAGATGAGGTCTGTAGAACAGAAGTAAAAACTTAAATTTTGCAGGTTGTCTTTCTATGCTGTATGCAAGCTGCCAGAACTGGGCTGGAGAGGAGGAGGGAGAAGGGAAAGCAGCTCCATGCCTACATGATCCTCTTGCAGATTATTTTCACTACTGCTATGTTTTTGTTTTAACCCATCTCTTCCTGGTAACCCATCCTGCATCCACAGGAATTGTCAAGAGCTCTAACTGAATTCTTTCCTGGGCTTTAGTTCCTGGATGGAGCATAATTGCACTGCTGATTTGCTTTTGGTCTTGGGCAGTGGTACAAGTCACGTCTTGCAGCTCTTAAGAAAAGATTGAAAAAGATCTGGGTATTCGTGGACATTTTGAGGATACTGTAATACCATGCAGATTTTGCATCTTCTGATCTGAATTCTGCCAATAACTTTTTGTTGCTTTGTTCTTGAATTGCCTTTGTTAATTGGATTATTGTCTTAAATAGGAGTACTCTTTAAAGTGTAATTTTTTTTATGTCATAATCAATGAACTGAATGCATT
>NW_010286411.1:17484-37133 GCF_000700745.2 Antrostomus carolinensis
CGTCACAACTTTGTAGCATGGAATAAATAGCAGTTTTAAAAGTGAACTCTATTTAAACATTTAATTATAACAAGTGTAATACAAGCAGATTAACTTCTGGAGAGTTTGCCATTGAAGTAATTACAAGTTTTATATAAGTATCAAAACTCAAAAATTCAAACTTGGAGGAAAAAAATTAACATGTGTAAGACTTTTTAATCTAGTATTTAAAAGCATTTTCTACCAGTTTTATTTACTCTTTTAACTTAAAGAAGTGTATTATATGTACCGCTAAGAAGGTCTTTTGTTCCTGTGAAAGATAGATGATTTTAACTCTTTGGGGTGTATTTGTACAGATATAATTGGCAGACTAATCCTTACCAGTACAGAATTAAAATGTAAATGAGTACAAGGTTCTGATACTTTTGGGAATGGAAAGTTATTACTTTGGAGACTGAAGATTTAACATATTTCCCTTGGAAGAATTTAAGCTTTGGAAAGAAAAAAGAAATCCTCATACTTTTATTAATTGAAGTGAGCAACATTGTTTGTTTCCTTCTCCAGAGATATGCAGTCATACTATGTTTTTGTGAGCTCATGGATGACAAAAATGGAATCTATCTTGTCAAAGGAGCAGCGCATAGATAAGTTTGCAGAAGATCTTTCCAACCGCTGCAACGTCTTCATCCAGGTGTGCAGTCTTTTAACGTGGTGATACAGCAAATGATGCAGCAAACTGATGTTTTGGTGCAAGTTGTTGAACATGAAAAGGAATTGCAGACGTTCTGTGATCATTGGTGTGTTATTTTACAATGTAGGGATTCTTCTAAAACTTCAGGTGCCCAGTGGATACCTTTGTAAGTAAATCTAGAAAAGGTGCTTCCATGAGGGATGTGGGGGAAACGCATCTGATTAAATATTCCATGGCTAAAATCTTGATTTTTTTTCTCTTGACCTAGGAAATCAAGAAAGCTTCATTTCCTTTGTAGTAAAGATTTTTGGTTTTGTTTTTGGTTTTTTTGAGTCAGTCATGAGGTACACAAGTTGGACTGAACCAGTGTCTAATTTAGTTTTATTTAGCACAGTACATGCTTCCAGTAAAGGTTTTGTGCTGTTTCATTGTGCTTTGCCTACTGATGGTACTTTGCAAGAATCTTACTACGTTCCAAGGCAGCTGGTTTTCTTTTGGCCTATTAACAGCATGTAGTCTTAATGTAAGATGCATCTTATTTCTGAGTTTATTTTTTTGCTAGTTTTGATATGTATCTACCTGCTTGACAGAAATCTGATGAGAACAGATGTGTGATAGAAGCATGATCCTGGATCTTCCATATCTAAAAGCAAACATGTACTAGGATCTGTGCTTTTTGTATTAGGATTGTATGCAGTGGACTTAAGTAAATTTTACTCTGGAGCAAATTGACTTTCCTAGACCACTTGCTGTCTTTTTTTAGTGTCTTTTTTTTTTTTTAATTGTTACCACTTTTCCTTCAAAATAAGTTGAATAACATTTTTGTCATATTGTATGTAATCAGCATTTTATTTAAAAGCTTAGCATACACTGATTTAGAAATTACTGCTTTTTTATTGTGGGATGGACAGGTCTATTTAGACAAGGCAGAACTGTGTAAATACTGTCAGGGTATTTATTCCATGAAATGTGGAAGTTTTAGTTTGTTTTTGTGATAGGCTGTGTTTTGGTGGTAGTTGTTTGGTGGATTGGTTTACAATGGGTCTGAAATTATTCGACCTTTGAGGGTGTGAGATGAATTAATTCACTGACCTGTGTTTAATTTGAATGGCTGTAGAAGAGATTAATTATCAGGTGATCTAATGACTCAGAGGCAGTTTTGTAACATCTGCCCAAAAAGGGTCTCAGTCAGCTTTGGAATCTCAGGCTTGATTATTTGGTGGATTATTAGGTGAAGAGGCAAAAGTTAGTTCTGTCAGGTATAAAAGACAATGGAGAGGGCTTGTTTGATATGTTGTGAAAATTTATTTTTTTTTCCCCCTTTACTCATTTTATTTTTAGGGTTTTCTTTATGCATACAGTCTTAGCACCATCATTAAAACTACAATGAATCTCTACATGTCAATGCAAAAACCTATGACCAAAACCTCCGTGAAAGCTCTATGCAGACTTGTAGAACTTCTGAAGGTAGGTCACTGAATGAAAACTTTGTTTCATGTAGGCCTTTACAGGGAAAATTGACCAAACAACACGTATTTAAATCCACCCACCTGAAAAAGAGCCCCAACCAAACCCCCCCCTCCTAAAAAGCCCCAACAACAACAAAACCCCAGGAACTTATAACTGCCTTCCTTAGTTCATATCACAGAATGATTGAGGTTGGAAGGGGCCTCTGGAGGTAATCTGGTCCAACCTCCCAAGGCCACCTAGAGCTGGTTGCCCAGGACTGTGTCCAGATGACTTTTGAATATCTCCAAGTATGGAGAATCCACAACCTCCCAGGGTAATCAGCCTGTGCCAGTGCTTCGTCACCCTCATGGTAAGAAAGTGTTTCCTGATGTTTAGAGGGAACCTCCTGTGTTTCAGTCTATGCCCATTGCCTCATGGTCTGTCACTGGGCACCTCTGAAAAGAGCCTGGCTCCGTCATCTTCGCATCCTCCCTTCAGGTATTTATATACATTGATAAGATTCCTCCCCCTAAGCCTTCTTTCCTCCAGGCTGAACAGTCCCAGCTCTCTCAGCCTTGCCTCATATGTGAGATGCTCCTAGTCCCCTCGTTATCAACATGGCCCTCGGCTGGACTTTCTCCAGTATGTTCCTGTCTCTCTTGTTCTCAGGAGCCCAGAACTGGACACAGCACTCGAGGTCGAGGTGTGGCCTTACTAGTTCTGAGCAGAGGGGACGGATCACCTCCCTCAGCCTACCAGCAACGCTTTGTTTAATGCAGCCAAAGATACCAATAGCCGCCTTTGCGGCAAGGGCACGCTGCAGGCTCACCTTCAACTTGGTGTCCACCAGGACCACTAGATCCTTTTCTGCCAAGCTGCTTACCAGCTGGATGGCGCCTAGTGTGTGTTTATATACAAATATATATGTACATAGGTGTACTGACTTGCTGCTCCTTGTGCAGGATTTTTCTCTTGGTCCTTTTTCCAAAAGGAAAATACTCTGTTTTGAGGTAACTTCAGAAAGCAATGTGGAACAGAGCTGGATTACTTAAAAAAACAAACCAAAAAAAACCCAATGAAACTTATGTCACAGACTTGAAATTCTTTTACATTCCTGAATGATTTTATTTTCTCAGTTTCTAAGGGTTAATTGCAAGTGCTGCTAACAGCACATTACAAAGTGGAAAGAGTCTGTATTTGCAGTGTGGGTGAGTCCACCAGCATAAAGCCAGATTCTAAAGGCAACAATTTTGGTAACTACGTGAACTATTATATTTCGGCATTGACTTTAGGCAATAGAACACATGTTTTACCGAAGAAGTATGGTTGTGGCAGATTCTGTGACACACATCGCTCAGCATCTGCAATATCAGGCTCTTCACTCTATTTCTGTAGCCAAGGTATGTAATTCAAGTTCTAATAATTAATCTTCCTAGCTAAATGTTTATAAAAATCTTAATTTTAAATTATTTTTCTTACTTTTGCAAAATCTGTAGTGTTGCTCTATCATAATTGACTTTATATATAAAAATGACAGTATATAAACTTTTCAGTGGGTCAGAGCTTTGCCCTAGAAACTGCACAGCATAGGTGGCTGTCTCTCTTTGACCAAGAATGGGTCCTCTCTTACTCTGAACTGCTGCATCTCTTGCCATATTCCTCTTGTGTTCTTTTTAGTTTTTATTTCAATGATTTTCATCAACTGACCTTTTCTTACCTCTTTTCTGATGCACACTCCTGAATCTGTTAGAGGTCTAAGTGAACAGACTGTTATTTATTTAAATATTTGTCTGCTTGACAATAGAGCAGTGTTTCAAACATGATGGCATAAATTCACTGTTTCGCTGTGGGGTAAAATGACTTGTGATGGTGGGATATTGTAATATTTACATATTATATATTTCTGTAAACAAGATCAATTTACACGCTTTGCTTATCACGTCTTGAATTTCTGAATTCGGGGCAAATGGGAAAATGAGATTTTAGTATACCTATTCGGATGTATTAGTGATTGGTTTTTTTTTCTTTCATCACGTTCAGTAGCAGAATTAGAAAGGAGGTATGCTATTGATATCACTGAAGCTATTAAATTTTCCTTTTAAATTTTTTTTGTTTTGACCATGCTCATGTAAATTGATTACAATTTTAACAGTAGACTTTTTGTATTTTTGGAAGTTTGTTTGATATTTTACTTTAATCTCAATTTATGTATCTGGCATCTCCATATTTTCCAGAGTAAGCAAAAAAAAAAGTTGTACTTCTAAAAAGCTGAGTTGTATATATATATTTATGTATCAGCAGTAGCACGAACTGAAGAAGTTCCAAGTTTCAGACCTACTAAGGAAAACTGTCTGTCTTCAAATAAACAGTTCACATATATTCAGATAACCTTTTCATAACCTTTTCAAATTATATCTTCAGTTACATTACAAATTATTTCTAAATACATAGAAATATGCTGAGACTTGTGCACTGAGTGGGTATCAAAGACAATACATCTGAACAATTACTGATATTTTAACTACTTCTCGGAAAATATGAAAAAGGCAAATGCTGTTAAATGGAAGAGTTCATTAGTACTAATATTTTTTTTTCCTGCTCCACTCTGTTTCTAAGTGGTGTAAGGTCTAAGGCATGTACCTAACATAGCTTTAACATGTAACATTAGTAACTTTAGGTTGAACATGCTTTCTTAGAATCAGAAGAGGTTTCCTTAAATCTTTCATGAAACTGTATTTCTTCTGTGTTACACTGCTACTCCTGTGAATTCACCTTCTTGGCCAGAAGACTTGGTTCCTTTCATTTATTTATGCAAGTGTTTTTGCACTTAATCTTTCTGATAAATTAGAATTTGTAGAAAATTTCAAGTTATCGTTATTATCATGTTTATGTCTTCTGACTGTACAGCTGTAAACTGGATTTTGTTACCAACAACAGGGAGTTACTAATTAAAAAATAACTAAAATTTTAAATTGCATGTACCTTAGAACTAAAACTGGCATGCAGTCACAGGCAGCTTGCATGATATTTGTATACTATATGACCTGACCTGTGTTCATGCTCCACTGCACATATTCCTGGTGTATAGATGGGCAAGGCCACTGAATTGACAATCTGGATTTGGTTAGCTCTGTTCACAAAACTTAATTCGTTTGCAGAAATGCTCAATTTATGGTGAGTCCATAAGCTTTGGAAAGAAGAGGTAGGCTCTTACTTCTGGGCTTAAGTAAATTTTGTCTGAATTTCTGTGTCTTTCTGTCATCAAGAAAAGAGTGATTTCTGATAAAAAGTACAGTGAGCAACGCCTGGATGTCCTCTCTGCTTTGGTGTTGGCTGAGAACACCCTCAATGGGCCAAGTACAAAACAGAGGCGACTCATTGTTTCCCTTGCACTGAGTGTGGGAACACAGATGGTAAGTGCCATGATTGTTCCAGACCTTTACTGGTTTGATGTAATATCTTACAAATAAATGCAATCTTTTTTTTTTTTTTTTTTTCTTCCTTTGCACAGAAAACTTTTAAAGATGAAGAACTCATTCCCCTTCAGCTAGTTCTGAAAAAACTAGACTTGATCAGTGAACTTACAGAGCGGTAAGCAGTGGCATGTGATATATAGAAGGCAGTGTAGTGTCACTAGGGGAGCTGGATCTTCACTGTGCACATTGCAAAATCTGGTAGCTGCATGCTGGTGGTCATTTTTGCATATAGTGTAGACCAAGGATGGGCAGATCTGTCTAAAAAGAACTCTAGAGATAAGCCTGAAGCGCTCTGGTCTTTTGGTAAGTAATACTTTACCCAGCTGTTGCCAGTTATGTAATCAATCCCTCTGATGATTTAGGAATTCTGTCACTTTCTTGGATGACTTGGCTTTATGTTAAGCTAAAGTCTCCCTCTTAACCCAGAGGTTAAGAGTTAATTCCAGTCTGTTTGGGAGATTAGGGTGTTAGTTCACATGTGACATTATGTTTTACTGGTGCTGTAGTTTCAGTGGACACTCAAGTTACATAATGTTGGCCTTCTGAAAGCCAGGTGGGTTCCATGCACATCTTCTGGAGAGAGACAAACACCTTCAGTGGATGACTTATGGGATAAATTCCTGAGATATGTTGTACACAGATTGTATCAGGAGAGGCCTGTCTCTCTCTCTTGACTTACAGGAGAAACTTAAAATTAATGTTTGACCTCTAGGCTACTAATTGCATACAGTAAGAAAATAGTTATTTAGGGTTTTGCTGCAATATAAGGTTTAATTCTTTCAGAGGCTGAGTAAAGCTTTTTCCTGAAGCAGGTACCTCTTATTTATAAATAGCCTAGTAGAAAACAAGAAATAAGAAGATTTTTAATAAAGAACTTTGTTTTGAAGGACAACGGAACTGGAATGTTAAAGTAACCATGTAAAATTTAGGCTTGGAAAGCAGTTGTCTTTTTTTTTTTTTTAAAGACATTAAAATAGGTATCACTGTGTTAGAGGAATGGCTTGTTCCAATTCTGTGTCTAATAAGTAACCTTGTGTTCTAGAGTTCGAGCTCAATGTGACTGTTGTTTCTTATACTGGCATCGAGCAGTCTTTCCAATCTATTTGGATGATGTGTATGAAAATGCAGTTGATTCTGCTAGACTACATGTAAGTAATAAAGTTAGCAATTCAGTTTAACAAACCCCTGCAGTGGGAGGGATTCAGAGGAGGAGAGGATAAAGCTTAGACTGAAACTCTTTAAGGAGAGAAAAACAAACAAAAACCCAACAGTCCCCCCGCATCCCCTCCCCCCCCCCCAAAAAAAAAAACAACCCCCAAAACCAGACAAGAGTAACTACTGAGGCAGAAATTTCTTCTCAATCTGGAGGATATAAGAGCAATCTTTGTTCTAAATCTAATTAAAATATATCTGTTAGATTGCTCTAAAAATCTCAGGTTGCTGTTGTTAACTTTAGGTCTCTGTGTCTCTGTCTCTTTCTTCTTCTCTTTGTTCATTCTAATTTGAAATGAACACCAAAGCTTTTGTTCCACAATGCAGTTAACGTATTTCTAAAGCACATATCACTATGTTCAGTGATGCTGTGTGGGATAGTTATCCTGTAGCTTTTTACACCCCTCATCTCTCCTCCCCTCTTTGAAGTATCAAGTATTTGTTGCAGAAGTGAATCACGCTTTGGCATGCTAATACTGATTAAAAAAAATCAGTCGCCTATTCCAGTATTGTGGATGCCATGTCAGTTACAGTACTAAAATGCATACAGCACAAATAATTTCAGATGAAATAGCTAATAATTAGGACCTTCCAGTAAACAGATCAATAGCAACTAAATACTTGCAGATGAACATATTAAGGACAGGAAACTTCAGTAGGGTTTATGAAGTCTATTTTTAATAAAATTGGGAAGACTAGTGATTTTGATTTGTTTGTTAGCTTTGAACACTATTTGAGATGCTGTTGATGTGTCTGTCAATCTGTTGGTTGAGCATAATAGTTTCTTTGTTCAGTATATGTTTAGTGCACTACGGGATTGTGTACCTGCTATGATGCATGCGAGACACTTGGAATCTTACGAGGTGCTTCTGGAATGCTATGACAAAGAAATAATGGAAGTACTCAATGAGGTAATTTGTGGATGGAAATTAAAGGCAACACTGTGCTTGGAATATCTTTTAGGCCAGCATCTATTGTACCAGACCTGATATGATCTACAAAAATAGCAGAGACACCTTTGAGATTGTTGTGTATTTTAATAAATAAGAAATTGTTGACTGATGATTTTGATTCAGACCTGTTGTTAATGGTATCTATGTTGGCTGGGAACATGAAAATACTGCACTCCAAATGACTTATATTGGTAAAACCTCAGTTACAGATTTGACTGTGCATACAAAGGAGTGTTTTTTGTCAGATTAGCTTCTGCTTGTATGAATGCCTAAAATAAATACTACTGTTCTTAGTATGTATGCATGGCTCTTAGTAGTGAAGGGTCTGTAAGTGGTCTCTTTAGTGAATTATTACCTAGAATTATGAAGGATGTTTGACAGAGAGAAAATGTGAATTCACATTTCCCAAGCCCTAGGCTTTAACCTTTGAACAACTCTGTTTGACTAGTTCAAGACCAAATATTACAAATTCTTCAGAAAATCAGGCCAAATTGCTTATTCTGAGACTTCCTCATGGAGTTAGGTCATACTGTTACCTAGGTAGATAGCCCTAAGCTTGATTCCCTTAAGATGGGAATACTTCAGTTTAAATTGTGTTAAACTCCTACATGGAAGTTTTAATCATGTACAGAATGGCATTAGGTGGCTAAACCTTTACCTTTTCTGGGCTGTGTAGCTTTTTCTTGCTATGGTGTATTAGAGCAAGAACAAAGGAATTGAATATCCTTCTGATTCCCGAGTATTGATTCACTTTGACTTGTGTGCCCCTGCCAAAGCAAACCTGTCTTCACTACTTTGATCAGTCTTCTATGTCTCTGGAGAGTGATGTTAGTTCTGCTAACACAGCACTGTAATCAGACACCGAGCATGACTTTTTTTTTTTAAATTTCCCTGAACAGCACTTGCTGGACAAATTATGTAAAGAGATAGAAAAGGACCTGCGCTTATCAGTTCATACACACCTAAAGCTGGATGACAGAAACCCCTTCAGAGTTGGTATGAAGGATCTAGCTCACTTCTTCTTTCTGAACCCAATACGTTTTTTCAATCGATTCATTGACATAAAAGGTGAGGAGTTATACAGTTTCTTGATTCCATTACTTTCATCTCTGACACACTTTGGCTTAGTATATCTTTTCGCCTCTTTCCACACTTCCCTAACTAAATAGGTAGCGTTATTTTAGCTCATCCTTTTATGTGTTTACAGCTTATGTAACTCACTATTTGGACAAGACCTTCTACAACTTAACAACTGTAGCTCTTCATGACTGGGCCACCTACAGTGAAATGAGAAACCTAGCAACTCAACGCTATGGTTTAAGTATGACTGAAGCTCACCTTCCTAGCCAGACTCTGGAACAGGTATGGTGTCCACAGGATATGAATATCATTTGTTCCATTACACTGTTACACTAGCTAGCTATTCAAAGGACTGAGTCGTTAAAATGAAAGTACCCAAGATTAGAGAACTGTTGGGAAAAAGTGACCTTTAATTTCTGGTTGATTTCTGAGACGGGATCTTTACCTGTCTTTGGAGGTAACACTGGTATCAGTTAATTTTGTGTTGGACTTGTTCATTTCTTAACATAAGGTTTAATAAAATGAAATCAGGTTTACAAAGCCAGTGAACATTTTCTTGAAAATTCAGTGCCAGCAATTTGGTAAGCAAAACATCTGGCATATAGCTGTCACAAATCTGGAATGACCTGTGAATGGTGGGTCTGTTCCCTCGTTTATCACTTGCTTTTGAGCAGATTTTCCTTAGTGATTGAGAGAAACTGTTTCACAGACTGGACATTGAGAACTTTGGGACATTCATGCTTAGCTTAATAGGAGAGTGACTCGGAGCCTCCTAGAAACTGCTAAACATGGTTACATATAGATTAAAGCTGTAGTTTCATCAAGTTAATGGTTAAGGCATTCATTGTTATAGGGTCGATGCAGAAGAAATACAGTTTGCATATTTCTGAAGACTTTCCTTCAAGAGTTTTAGTATCTTGGATATTTTTGGCAGTTAGTTTAATTCCCTCATTTGGGGCTTGGTGAAAGCTCTTAAAAATACAGCCTCTTCTTTTCCTAATGTTTGTGATGGCTATGTCTTCCTAAGCTGAAGAGGGCATAGAACTAAGAACTCAAGCTGCTTCTTGGTACAAAAGTGCTGTGGACTAGTTTCTGTTTCTGGCTTTAGCTTTCTGTTGGCAATATTTGGCCATCACATTGTTACAAAGAATTAAATAATTTCACAATAGTAATTCTGGTATGAACTTGACCTGAAAACAAAGACACCCCACACTTCATTAACCCCCAGCCTCAACAAAATCCTGATAAAATCCTTGGCACAACTGGAAATAGAGTGTCTAGGTTAAACAGCATCTTCTCTATGCACAATGATGCCAAAGGGACTCCTTCGAGCAGAGCAATTGGTAAACTTATATTGTAAATACGAAACTTCAGTCTTCTAGACAGCTTGGGCAAAATGATATCAAAAAGTAGCTAGTTGATTCTGTCTCTGTAGAAATCTGTGTGTCTATAGAAATCTGTGAGGCAAGATTCCATTTTCTGGAATCTGAGAACAGCCAAAACTCAATTATTATTTTCTTTTTTTTAATTGGGGCTTATGAAATAGACTGGAGGATTCCTTACTTTTAGGGGAAGTTAGAAAAAAACATCACAAGTGTAAATGTTAAAATGTGAGCTGAGCTTCTTTTTTCTCCTCTAAGCATTATCTTCCTCTGAACAAAAATTGTTAAGAGATTCTTCATTATGCAAAGCAAAAACATTGCTTTTGAAAATGCTTTCCAGTAACTACAGAAATGGTATTTGTGCACCTTAGTGGTTAGGCATGTCAGTAGTTAATGAACATCTTTATCATAAAAATTCTCAACAGATAATATTGTTTCAGGGTCTGGATGTTTTGGAAATCATGAGAAATATTCATGTTTTTGTATCCCGCTACCTCTACAATCTGAATAATCAGGTAAGGTGTATCCTATATAGATCCAGAGCCTGGATTTGGCTCCGATTTGAAGGGATTAAGAAATGCAGAGTAGTATACGTGTAAGAAAAGCCTAAACTGAACAGACATGATAACAATCTGTAAAATCTCTGTTGCTGCTGTAGGAAAACATCTTTGGGGATGTTCTTGGAGGATTTTCTCTGAGCATATTTTGAGTGTGGTGTGCAAGTAGGATCACTCCATATGTTCCAGTGAAGCTAGGAACAGGCAGGAGGATAATTGGCTGCTATGTAAGGACATACTAAGTATGTGATTTTTCAACTTGAAAAAAGGGTGTCTGAAAAGGGATTGTTAGAGGGATGAAGCAGTGAATGACATGGAGAACATGTACAGGGAACAACCCTTTGTGGTTTCTCACAATGTGAGAATGAGGGGCCCTCTATGAAAATGAGCAACTTCCTTAAAGAAAAGGATGTACTTTTTCTCATAGCACATAATTCAGTAATGGAACTCATTGGTGGTGCCAAAAGAGTTTAGAGCAATTAATGTAGGATATGGTCTCAATAAATATGAGAATTTGGGTACAACATCTGCCTTGGAAGTGTTGAATCACTGCTTTGCACGAATCAGAAGAACCTACCATATAAAGTTTATTTTATGTATGCTGTATTTTCTTGGTTCTTTCATATTAACTGTTCTCTGAAATAGGACATGGGCTATCTAGATCGATAATTTATCACAGAATCAATTTGGGGCAAGTAACTTTATTTTTCCCTCCCTGCCTCCCAGATCTTCATTGAAAGAACAAGTAATAACAAACACTTGAACACTATCAATATCCGACACATTGCTAATTCGATTCGAACTCATGGAACAGGAATCATGAACACAACAGTGAGTATCTTTTGCATCGTTGTTGGATTTCTGTTTTTTTTAATAGTGCACAAAAACCTTCAAACCCTGGCATCTCCTAATGATTTATTAGGTTGTGCAGTTTTAATAATGCCATAATAGTGTTCTGTGAGTATTAATAAAACAAATCAGTTCTTGGACATGACACAAATCAATATCACAATCTCTTGGGACTTATGCCACTTCCAGTTAAGCTTCAGAAACATCTGCTGCTCAACTTCTTTCTAACTCTTTGCTGTTTACTTTTTCCCTAGTCTTCTGGCCCTATAAAAAAAAACCAAAAAAACCCAACAAACCAACTTGAGGAAATTTTATTGAACCTGTGATCAAATCATTATTTGCAAAGTGGAAATTATTAGAAAAAATAAGGTTTTCATGCTTTCTTGCACTATTTGAAATGTAACTTATCTTGCACTTATTTTTCTGAGAATTGTTTTTCTTCTTGTTACTGGAATAGTTAATCTTGGGAACTTCAGTTACTCAGAATAAATGATGTTACATTATTTCCTGGTGATGTAATTTATTCACTTCAGGTTGTGGATAAAGTTGTGTATGCAGACATGAGAGTGATTGAGATGTGTAGGGTAGAGTTGTGCTTCAGCCTTGTGAGAGAATATTTTAGAGAATGTTGAGGAAGTGAAAAAGTGTGTCAGGTGGTTATGCAGATTCCACAACTTAACTGAGGAAGTTAAGCTTGTCTGCCCTTTTCAACTTGAAATGTTTGTAGTATTGCTTCAAAAGGACAGTTACAGGATATTCCAGGCATAAAATAGTGGCTGTGTAGGGCAGGTCATTGAACTGAAATAGCTAACTTGTCCCTTGGTCCATCTGCCCTTCCTGGAAGAGAGTAGTCCTTCCAGGAGAAAGGTTTTTCTTTATTCTTTTAAACCAGTGAAATTAAAAAGATAAGTTGAAAGTAAGAAATTGAAGTAAACTGAGTAAAAGGTTACATTTTTGGAAGTTACATCATTATAAATAACAAGTTACTCTGGAATCTGCTGAAAATGGGTTGCTAGATATGCGTGTTACTTTGCTAACTTTCTTGATTTGACTAAATTTTTTTTCTTATAGGTAAACTTCACTTACCAATTTTTGAGGAAAAAGTTTTACATTTTTAGCCAGTTCATGTATGATGAACATATCAAATCCAGACTTATCAAAGACATCAGATTCTTCAGGGAAGTCAAGGATCAAAATGATCACAAGGTATAGTAATTTTTGGAAGATTGAGAGTAATTTGGCTAAAAGAAGTGCTACTTTCATGTGACTGAAGGTGCACCAAATCATAACATTCCTGTTATTTAAATGTGTATCTCCAGACAAAATGACAGCAAAATGCAGTGTTACAAATGTCTATATTCAGGATGGCTTTGTTTAATTCTGACTGCTCTGTAACTATAGTGTTGGCTAAAATCATTCTCTCAGTGATCTGAAAACGATGATTTGATGGAGTCATGGTCTGTTGGAGATTCTAAAATTCTGGACCAAACCATACTTAACAGTTGTCAGTTTTGAGTAATATGATTATTCAAATTGAATCCAAAGTTACGTGAATATATAGCACTTATTCCAGTGTGTCAAGATTTGGGGAGTAGGATCTGATTTTCCATGTTGGAAAATTGATTTCTTGAAAACATGTGGCACAAGGTATTTAGTAAAATGGGCTGCCAGCTTCTTGTATGTAAAGTACTTATTTCTTTTAGGAATACTTTCTTGTTCACAGTAAGACTTCTATTTAACTTTTCAGCTTGCAGAAGTGACTTAGCCAAATAACTTTTTGCAAACTAATATAGACAGGCATCTGTATAATTTATTAGAAAAAAAGAAAATTCAAATCAAATTGTATTGACGTGATGAAAACCTTTACTTTTTTTTTAAAAGTAGTTAATTATTCTTACAAGTTATTCTGAAATACTTTTCTAGTATCCCTTTGAAAGAGCAGACAAATTCAACCGTGGCATCAGAAAACTTGGAATAACCCCGGATGGCCAGAGCTATCTTGACCAGTTCAGACAACTCATAAGTCAAATCGGTATGAAGTGCTATCTAAGACAATGTTAGAAATGTTATTAAATAATAGAGGTCTTCATAGTCTAGTAACTGAACTTTCAGCTCAGACTAAAACTAGATTTGACTCTAGTCAGTTGGAAAGTAGCTAATTGGTATCTCATGTGAAATAAATATTATCATATAATTATGAAATGGCCCTTGCATATCTTAATCTAAAATACAGCTACGGATTGTGTAGGTGCCTGTTCCTGGTTAAGTTCGTCTTTTCTTTGTTAGGGAAGTGGCTCTAAGAGTGCTTACTGCCCAGTAAAAGAATAGTACTGTTAAGTTCATGTCTTCTGGAAAAAGGCCACTGGCCTCGAGTGATGCATGACATTACAATGGTATTATCAGCCATTGATGCTGTAGATATGCAGGACTGACCTGAGCTTGTGTTTAATGTGTCCAGTGAAGAGTTTGTACTACTTGGCCCTTATGCTGTCGTGAAAGTGAGCACAGCCTTGCTTGATGATGCATTTGTGTTTTATTTCTCTACATAGACTTTTGATATGCGTGTTCAATGTAACTTTTTTAACTTGGCTTTCAGAACAGTTTCTTTGCCAAAACCATATGGCAACTTTAATGTAAACTTCAGAGCTTATAGGAGTTATGAATAGTGTGTGTGTGTATTTAAATAATTACAAATTGTTTCCTTGTTTTTTCTTTTTCTTTTTTTTATTTCCGAAGGCAACGCTATGGGTTATGTACGAATGATAAGATCTGGTGGACTTCACTGCTGTAGTAGTGCAATTAGGTACTTCCACAAATACTTTATTCTTCTTTTTATTCCTTCTCCTTCCTTTGCTCCCTATGCATGCTGACATTCCCTAGGTTCTTACCCATCCACTGTAAGTTTAGATTAAAAAGGCCAATTTTTATGCCTTCATTGAAATGTGGGGCCTACAGGAAGGCTTGGGAGGGACTTTTTACAAGGGCAGGTAGTGATAGAACAAGGAATAATGGCTTTAAACTGAAAGAGGGGAGGTTTAGATTAGATATTAGAAAGAAATTCTTTACTGTGAGGGTGGTCAGACACTGGAACAGGTTGCCCAGAGAAGTTGTGGATGCCCCCTCCCTGGAAGTGTTCAAGGCCAGGTTGGATGAGGCTTTGAGCAACCTGGTCTAGTGGAAGGTGTCCCTGCTGATGACAGGGGGGGTTGGAACTAGGTGATCTTTAAGGTCCCTTCCAACCCAAACCATTCTATGATTCTATGAAGTGGAATTATTAAAAACAGTGCTGGGATTCAGAACTGTACAAATATTGCCACAGAACACCAAAAATCAAACAAATTCTATGGAAAAACAGTGAAAAAGAGTTAATAAGTCATTGGTCTTCAATTAAGTCAGTAATTCCTAATGTTAATCACTTTGAGAGGGTGCATTAAGGAAAAACAGTACAAGCCTTGAGCAATTTGGAAAAAACACTTATTTGATTCTTCTTTCTGTATGGATGATTGTGTTTATATAAGGTCATTAAAACAGTGAATTTTACATACAAAGTAGTAGTAGGTTTTCTTGCGAGTAATAGTAAACTTATATTTATTAAGTGCAGCAAGTGCTAGAGAGGAGATGGTATGATATAACTTTAAGTAGTTCAAGCCCAGAAGACTAAATTAACTAAATTATAAATTATGGCCAATACTTCAGTGAATGTAGGCAGTTGAACATAATACTAACAAACAGTAAGTTTTCAGGTTTGTTCCTGATCTGGAAGATATTGTTAACTTTGAAGAGCTGGTGAAAGAAGAAGGACTTTCAGAAGAAACACAAAAAGCAGCAAGGTACTGTAACATCGTGCTTTTGAGGCCTGGGGCAGGGATGGGATGAGAGAATTGTAATTTTAAAGTTGTAAATGCAGCTGTTTAATTGCATATTTGTGTGTGCATGCGTGTTAAAAGTTCAACTTTTTACACAAAAATATTTGCTCTTCTGAAAAGCAAAGAAAATAGAAGCAGTTGTTTTAAAAATGCTGAATGTGAAGTGGCATTTCGGGAAGTTTGGATTGGACATTCGGAAAAGTCTCTTCACTGAGAGGGTGGTCGGTCACTGGAACAGGGGCCCCAGGGAAGTGATCATGGCACCAGGCCTGTCAGCCTGGATGATGCTCTTAGTCATATGGTTTAGTTTTAGGTAGTCCTGTGAGAAGCAGGGAGTTGGACTTGGTGATCCTTATGGGTCCCTTCCTACTTGAGATATTCTGTGATTTATTTGTACTAATAGACTGTTATAACCTGGTTTCTCAATAAAATCCTTGCGGTTTAAAGGCTAACAAGCTTTCCTCATCCCATGTCTGACATCTACTTTTAGAATGTTCAGGGCCTTAGGAAAGCGTTTCTAAATCCTTTTTGAGAAAATTAAATCAAGAAACGTGGTTCAAGGTGGCTGTACAGGTGGGGTGTAATCTGGGGCACTCTGGTCCAAATACTGGATTGTAGGTGCAGCCGAAGAGTGTGGAGAGAGTTGTTATCCTGAAGGGTGAGTAAGCAAGGAAACTTCTAGCAGAAACCAGGTAACACATTGCTTATCCTTTGCAGGCAGCTGGACTCTGTCCTCGGCGACCTCACCCGTAACTTTGCAGAAGGAACAGAGTACTTCAAAATGCTTGTGGATGTATTTGCTCCTGAATTCCGCAGTCCAAAAAATATGCATTTACGGAACTTCTATATAATTGTTCCCCCACTGGTTAGTATTTGACCTGTGTGTACCTCTACTTATTTCAAAAAATTCAGCAGATCAGGGTTGTGTTTTAAGTATTTTGTATTAGGCTGTTGATTATCATGCTCTACTTTCATCCCTGATTATGAGTGGAATTGCTTTGAGTGTGGCTTTGTTTATAGTTGTCCCAAGCCATGTTTTTTTCTTTGTTTACACCGATTAATGTACTAGTACTCAAAAGCTAACTTTAAAAACTTCTTCTCCTGTTTGAATCAAATTTGGAGAAGCCAAGATGAAAACGGGGGAATTGGAACAGCAAGGATGAAAGGAGTTTAAAACCATGTCCTTCAGCGCTCTCGTTTGTGTGCTCTTTCTGCATCGTGTTAGGTATCTTTAGGCTCTTCTAATGCCATGTTCTCATGCAGTAAAATTTGGACACTCGTTGTTGCAATTGGACCTGCTTTTGTTAAGGAGTTTTGTTTAGAAGGAGTCCAACTGAATTGTGGTGATGCACACTTGAGTGCAGCATTCTGGGAATTTGGAAGGAGTTCAGTTTAAAGGCCTGAATGAACAGATTCACACAGAACATCCAGTTTTAGAAACAAATTTTGGAGTGTTGATGAGCCATAAACTTAAGACTGTGAGAGGACAGGTATATCATGGTGGTAAAAGTGAGGGAAAGTAAAAACTCATAACAAATACTTTTGTTCTTTTTCCTTCCCGTTTGTGGAGTTTTTACTGATAAGTAGTTTCAGGAATATACCATCCATTTTAGTTTTAAAAAGTGTAATTAAATTTGAAAACACGTCATAGGTTTTCAAGAAGTCGTCAATGTACACGCATTTCCGTGTCTCAGGAGTGGTTACTGCATACCTGTTGCTCGATACTACTACCTGGATCTACTGTTCAACATAGTCATAAATGTGAGACTATTGAAATATACTGTTTTCTAAATAGAGTGAAACAACGCACTGTATCTCTTACACACTGATACCTTTAGGCTTTCCAGGAACTTGGGATGTTTTAATTATCCTTTACTTGTTTACCTTTAGTAATCACCAAGAGAGTGTGAATTAATAGTCTGACAAGAACAGACTCAAGGTGAAGATGAACTTTTGTTTTTTCACCTATGCATATGCAAATTTTTTCTAAAGTCTAACTGACTTCCTGAAAAAAAATAAAAAAAAAAGCTAGAAAAAGGACAAGTTTTCCTACAAAAATGCCTCATGATGGGAGACACAATTGGCATAGATTTGGACATGGAATTATATTTATGGGTAACAGCGTGCATGTGAATACCTCTTAAAATTGGTAAGTCTCTCCTGATGATTCTAAGACAACTTTTCACTCTTTCAGACCCTCAATTTTGTAGAGCATTCAATCAGTTGTAAGGAGAAATTGAATAAGAAGAACAAAAGTGGAGCAGCTTTCACTGACGATGGGTTTGCCATGGGTAAGTTTCAGCAATGCTGACTAGCCTTTGGGTAAGCCAACTTAATGGATATTTGCAATAAATTATTTGTTTATATTTTGTGTGTTCCCATAATTTAAAAATTCCATAACTTAAATTTGGGATGTCTTGGCTTCAGCACCATAGATTTGAGGGCTCTTGTTTTGTTCAGAATCTCCTAAGCATGGAATAGCTGAGTATGGGAGCAGACAGTTTTGTTGTTTATTGGTGCTCCCCAATTTCTTTCAAAGCTTGCGGATCTTGGCAGATGAAAATATATGCAAGTCTTTGGAGAAGTTACAAGGTTTTCAAAAAATGAAGCTTGTTCTTTATTTATGATTTGTTAGATTTAGTTGTAAATTAATTGCAATTTAAATTTTAATTGTGTGGGAATGTTCAGCTTAGGCTGATTTGTTAAAGACATTCGCAAAGCATTTTACAAATTACCTGTTGACTTTGGTATGTGGTTTGTTAATGGCTACAGGTGTGGCTTACATTCTGAAGCTTTTGGATCAGTACCAGGAGTTTGATTCTCTACACTGGTTCCAGTCTGTTAGAGAGAAGTATGTGAAGGAAATAAGAGCAGTAGCTAAGCAACAGCATGTGCAGTCCACTAATCAAGATGAAAAACTACTACAAACTATGAACCTTACCCACAAGCGACTGGAAGTTTGTTTACAGGTATAGCATGGGTCTAGTTATCTGTTCTGCATTGAGTTCTGCACTTAACCATCACCATTCAGCTATCTGTTTGCTGAAGTAGCTTATCAAGAGCAAAAAACATAAGAGCATTGTCTACAGCAATAATGCAAAAAGAGTATGAAGACTTGAGGCCTGTGATCCGAAGGGGATGTTGTGTTTGTAATATTTAAGTGAGTCAGGAATTTGACCATATTGGTTGGAAGTCTCTGCCCAAGGAGTCTGAAATCTAATGCAACTAAAACCTAAATGCTTAAATATGAGAATAACTTTTTGTTTAAATTTCTTATAACAAATATTTTACATAACCCTGTGAACCCAGAGTTGCTTGGATGTTAACTCGATGAGTTACTAAGTTCAATGATGCACCAGCTGTCGAATAGACAAAAGATGCGTTTGAATTTTGAAGTATAGCAGTTCCAGTTTCATCTGTGGTGTAAATGTGTCCTTTCTGTCTTGCTTTCTCCACCTTTCCTCTTCTGATTTGAGTAGGCCATAGGACAGATCTGCAGCTGGCTATTTATACATAGCCTATGATTACATTCTGTAGAAGCGCATCTGTTGCTGAAATAGATAAAGCCCTGTAGGTCCTCATGACTCCCATGAGTGTGCACTGTGCTTGGTCCTCTTCTGCTGTGAAAGCTGCGTCACTGAGCCTTGTTCAGAAACTGATTAAGCTTGTGGTCATTTAAATTACTGCCTTGCATGATTATCTGTGGGCAAGTTGCTCTAAATTCTCACTGCTGCTACAGACATAATTTTCAGCCTCAGTGTTTTAGTGACAGATTCATCGCACTGATTTGCTTAAATTACGCGTTAAAGTTTCTGGCTGACATTTGCTTTGTACAATGCATGTGAACAGGGTATGAATGGAGGAAAGTTTTCAAAAGCATTTAAGTGATTTAGATGTTGAAATCTAGTTGCCTAAGATGCTTCTGAAAAATCCCATTTATATCTGTCTACAAATTAATTCTGGTGATACACTGACACTCCGCTTCTGTATCTTTCCTTTAGGAATTTGAACTACTTTATTTCTCGCTAAGTAGTGCAAGAATTTTTTTCAGAGCAGATAAAACTGCAGCAGAAGAAAACCAGGAAAAGAAAGAAAAAGAAGGTGAGTGAATGCTCTGTGTAGAATATTTTGTCTCCTGAAGCAGTGTGCCTTGGT
>NW_010286411.1:37160-71389 GCF_000700745.2 Antrostomus carolinensis
TTGCTTGATAGTGGGTTGATTCAGTATTCCAGATAGAGTTTTATGTGGTCAAGGGTGATTAAGGAGTCAGAAATGGCTCACAGAGGCTTCTGGGGGAAAGAAAGAAAAAGCAAAAACCCAAAAACACAAAGGAAAAAAAAACAACCCACAAACAAACAAAAAGCCAACACCACAAAAAACCCAACCAGCCCAAAAAAATCTGGGACAGGGAGATTATATACTTGCAGTAATATTAAATGCAATAACTTCAGCATCATCCTTACCCTCTCAGTTTCAAACTCTGACAATGGCAGCCTTTTCTGCATAACCTCAGCTGGTGTGAAATAAACCGGTATTTTTCACCTGTTGTATTATCAGAAGGTTCTCAACTTATAGTATCTGCATCATCTGCCTACATATGTGACTTTCAGATGTTTATGATACGTTTTGGTCTACCATTGAATTATATTCAAAGAGTAAGATCTTAATTTGTGGTATGGTCTCTTAACTAGGTAACATGGGTATTTTGCATTTTATATTCAGGCTTATATGTTCTCCCTCATGAATTCTGCAAGATTCTCTTGGGTTATGGAGGAATTATTTTCAAAGAAATGAGAATGCTTCCAAGGATTAAGATACAAAAGTGCAGTTCAGTCAGGTTACTTAGAAGCTCAGGTAACAGTGTATTAAAAATGGAATTGGTAAATAATTTGCAACTGTAGTTCTGAAAAAGACCTACAAGGGACCTGTGAGACTACAGTCACTGAGAGTAGTTTGCAAGAAAGAAGTCTTGTAGCGTGAATTTATATTTGATTATATTCAGTGAAGTTGCTCAAATAATTGTTTAACACAAAAAAACCCCAAAACGAAACAAAAAACACAAAAAAAACTCAACTACAAGCATTGTGATGAGTAAGAATAGACATATGACGTATTTTAGATTAAATATTCACTGTTGTGCTATATGCTAAGTTCTCTGAAAAATGTGTTTTGTGGTGAGAAAAGCGTTGAAATGCAACCCAGGGTGAAAAGCTTTGAACATGCTGATACCTTTGCCTTCCGCCATAATATTTGGACTTGGACTCTGCAAAATGTGTGAGCTTGTATATGGAATCTTTACATCTTTACAGTGATTAAAGAAACCTTTCAACCCAAATACAGCTTTATTCATAGGGCCAGCACCCTTTGTGCTGCAGGGTCAGTTTGCATATACTGACTATGGCATACTGTATGAAGTGTGTTATGACATCAGCGTAATATCACAGAATCACAGAATGTTGGGGATTGGAAGGGACCTCAAAAGATCATCTAGTCCAATCCCCCTGCCGGAGCAGGAACCTAAATGAGATCACACAGGAAGGCGTCCAGGCGGGTCTTGAATGTCTCCAGAGAAGGAGACTCCACAACCTCCCTGGGCAGCCTGTTCCAGGGCTCTGTCACCCTCACCGTAAAGCAGTTTCTTCTCAAGTTTAAGTGGAACCTCCTGTGCTCCAGCTCACACCCATTGCCCCTTGTCCTACCATTGGGCATCACTGAGAAGAGCCTGGCTCCATCCTCATGACATTTGCCCTTAACATAGTTGTAAACATTAATGAGGTCTCCCCTCAGTCTCCTCTTCTCCAAGCTAAAGAGACCCAGCTCCCTCAGCCTTTCCTCATGAGGAACATGCTCCACTCCCTTAATCATCTTGGTGTCTCTGTGCTGGGCTCTCTCAAGCAGTTCCCTGTCCTTCTTGAACTGTGGGGCCCAGAACTGGACACAATATTCCAGATGTGGCCTCACCAAGGCAGAGTAGAGGGGGAGGAGAACCTCTCTCGACCTAATATATATGCTAAGACTTCATTTTTGCTGCCTTGAATAAAATATTTAACATGATCCATGTCTTTATTTTTGATTTTTGTAGAAGAATCTGTTAAAGCAAGCAACGGAGATCTTTCCAACTCTACACCTGCCGATCCTGTTGTGAAATGATGTGGCTGGTACGGGTGATGATTACTTACTCAAATAATTCATGTTCTTGTCATTATCAGTAACACTGTAGGGGTAAAAGCTCTAGATTTGATTTAGTTGCTCTGTTAAACCCAAGAGAAAATGTACAGTAGTATACTAGCGTCCAGTGAGGCTAGATCTGTTGTCGTCTGTATTTCCTGTAGAAACTCCTATTTTTTAGGAGTTTCCATTATTTACAGCACTTTCTTTAGAATGAAAATAATTATATAAGATGTTGACCTTGGAGGTAGTTATTTTAAAGTACAAATATGCAGATTAAAAAAAAAATCTTACTAATTTGTAGATGCATTCTTGCATCTCTAATGTATCTTTAAAAAAACCAAACAAACAATCATAGGCCATTGGTCTAAGATCTAAGTTGGTGGATCTCTTCAACCAGAAAAAAAAAAAGTCCAATCAAGATACTGTGCGTATCTTGGTCAAAAATAATTCAGACATGTTTGTATGCAGTCCTGTTGTATTTAATGCAGTCACAGATTACACTGGAGGTGTAACAGTGTATGTTGTGAATGTATGTTAAAGCTGTTACATAAAATGAAAATCCTCATTCATGTTTTATTCCACAAACCCTTATTATTACTATAGATAGTATTTGCAGTGTGGGAAATTAGGAGCCTGTCAGGTATTTCATTTTCCCCAGGTGTATTTTCCCCCTGTGAATGGGGAAACTAGAAAAGTTAACATAATAAATTATTTCTCATTTCATACCGAAGGTCTGATTTGCATCCACAGAAGTAAGGAAATCCAGAGCCAAGAGAGAACCACAATCAGCTCTTCCTTTTATGACCAGACACTGTGTGATGGGTGTCTGTAACTATTAAGTGATCTTATACTTTGTGAATATGTTGTGCCTAACTGCGAATTTCAGCCTCAATGCTGTATTTCCTAGCCTCTGTAGGTCTGTTGTACCGTCTGTGTTGTTCATACAGTCTTACATGCCTGATTATTAACAATAATTGCACTGCAGGCTTCAGAAGCTGCTGAACACTGTGAGAACTCTGTATAAAGATAACATCTGTTAACGCCTGCAAGTAGAGGTTCTAGGTTGTGCAAGAGTTACTCAAATTCCTAACTTAAGTAGCTAGACTTAGCTTAAAAGTAAACAGCACTTCCATTAAAAGATATAGTTGTGTTTTAATCTCCCACAACATAAAACGCTTCTAGGTCTTACTAACTAGAATAAACTACTCTTAGTCAGTCCAACTGAGAATTACTTTTTGGGGTTTTTGGTGGCACTCAACTATATTTTTAGACCCTACTTGTGAGCTTCTTTCATCTCTTCTAATTACAAACAAGGTAATGTTTCAATAGTTCAAATTGTTCCACCCACCCTTGGATCACTGGTGTGATCACAAGTTCCTGATGTACTTCTGGTTTGCCCTTTCCTACCTGTCACTTCAGCATTCAGAAAGCTAGAACAAATGTTTTGTTGCTACTGCAAAGAGCAGGCTAATAGGAAAGTCCTTTTCTTGGTTCTGAAAACACAAGACAGAAGCTTCATGGACTGTTTAAAATCAGCTGGGCTCATTAAAGTTTTTATTTTTAATTCATTGTAACTGGAGAGACTGCCCTAAAAAATGCTGCATCACTTGATTTATATTTTTGCTTTTTTATTTTGATAGAGGTATTCTTTTCATAATTTGTGTATCCTTTCTTTTTTGACCAAATTGTGCCCGCACTGCACACTCAGTAGCACTGCTGTGATCAGCATTCGTGCTGCTGCTGCTCACTTCCAGAGTGTTGCCGTTGCCGTGTACACATTTATCTGCAGTCACTTAAGTTCTTGGCTCAGAGTGGCCAAGAACTTACATTTCCTTCTTCCACAGCAACTGCAGAGTCATGTATAGATGGTGTTTGTTTCCCCCAGGATGGAGTTGCTAGGTAGCTATTTACGGTCAAAACATTACCCACACTCTAATAAAATCTGCACTTGTATTTTCCTTTCCCCTATTTTTTTTTTTTTTTCTTGAAAGACACAGTCTTGGAGGTAATACTTTGCAGTTGAAGAGAAATTGAACAGTGCGTTTTTTTTAATGTGTGGTGGTTAACAAATTCATGTGGTTCTGGTGATGGATATTCTACAGGAAAGACATAAGCCTATTTTTATAAAACCCTGTTTAATCTGGGAGACCTGAATGTATACTGTGTGGCAAAAATATATACACACAAATATGTACAGTGATAATAGAGCTATTCTTGCTAACACAGGATTGTAGATAGTATTTCCTTCTTTCCTTTTGTCATGTAGCAGCATAGACATGCAGAAAGCTTTTCTCATCTGAAATACAAGGGGGTCCTGGATTTGGATGTCATACACTCCTCTGTGTCAGGGAGAGTCACATTAAATCCTTTTTCCCCCCATGAGGATCCAGAAGGGGTGCAAAATTCTTGCTCTGGTGCTACTACCATCCTCATTGCTTTTGCCCTCCTATTCCAAATATAGGAACAAAATGGACCTTAACTGGTTGCCTGGAGAGGGGACAATGGAGCTAAAACAAAAAATCCCCCAAACCAAACGTGCTCACTTAAAATTCCCAAAGGTGATAAAAGGAAAGCGAGGGCGAGGAGTTTGCTGCAGGGACATCAAACAGATCTCTACGTTTTTTTCCTTCAAGCTGGGGCCAGAACAGGCTGAAGGCCAGTCTGTCCCCTAGAAGGCAGGTGCCACCACTGCCCTCATGTGCTCAGTCTTGCAACAAGGCTGTTGCATGGAGAGGTGGTAGCAGCAACTCTTCCAGAGGTCCTGCAGCCTGTTTCTGACAGGGTGCTGTGCCCTTTTCTGCCAGAAGGCAGGGCTCTGCCTTGCCCTTCCTCGGTGCAGCATGGGGGCTGGGGAGCACAGCTGGTGCCTGACTCGGCCCCAAGGTCAAAAGGTGTTTGCATTGACCATTGAATGGTGGTAAGTGATGGCCCCAGTAGCACCCAACTGGTGTTTGCTTCACTGGGAGGTGAAGTGCTGCTGCTGAAGGGTAGATTCTGGAGGTCCTGATGTGGTCTGTAATCAGAAGTAAATTTGAGTTTTCATCTGATGTCCATCAACAACAGCTGTTTTCAGCTTCTCAGGTACAAAGGACCAAATGTAACACTTCGTGTTTCCTAACTCATTGTACAAAAGGCTATTTTGTTACCTCAGTCTCTTTGGTTTGTGAGTAGAGAACATTATGTATATAAAACTGTGTTAATAAATGTAATTTTGAGAACCTCATTCTTGGTGTCTTCAGTAACATCAGTTCAGAAGGTTTTCATTTTTTTAATAGGACAGCTTCAACTTTTATTTATGAAGAAGTGTTTGTGTCAGTTCCTAATAGTTCTTTTAAACATTCAAAAACCAGCTCCATTGAGTTTATTCTGTGTCATGTCAAACACTTGCAAACTGGGATCTTTCCAGTGCTGGAGCACAGATTCTGCTTACAGAAAATCTAGTTTCCTAGTAAGTGCTAGAGAAGAGTTAAATTCAATTCAAGGAATTTCAGTGTTTGTTCCAATTATCTTGATTAACACAAACTATGCCACAGATTATACCCCTCCCACCCAGTAAGTACTGTTTATTTTGTTTATTGTTTGTTTGTTCTTGTAAAGTACAGTTTCTCATGGTTTCAGGTTAAACTGGAAGGGATAAAATCTAAAATTACTAGCCAAATAGATCTAGTGTCTAATTTCAGGAAGGTACTACAAGACTAGTCAATAAATTGTAGAATTACAGTCTAGCATTTTATTGCTAAGTTTCTTAAAACCAAAGATTGCTGGTAGACTCAGCTGTTGTATCTCACTATAATGTTAAAAATACAAAGAACTCTTATTATAAAAGTACTTATTTATCCTACAGTTATCATCTCTGGCAACTTAACTTTTAAGAAACCTAACTAGAGAAAAACTGCACACAACTAACATGCCACATTGGTTGGACTACTTCTGATGTTTGCATGTCAGTGGTATTGAGGATAATAAATCAGGAGGTACATTATTTAATTACAGAATGTTTGAGTGTGGTCCCCACAAAGGTAAGAGTAGGCACTTAGATTTGTTTTGTAAGCTTAATCTAGATGCAATATAAAAATAGATTATATTAATAGGAAAAATTTAGTGTTTAACAAATTGTTTTGTAAATAGGCTAGCACAAAAGATAAATCTTGTTACTCTCAGACTAGACTAAAAATAACTTTATCTGAAATTAAAGTAAATAATAGTGCATTTTTAACCTTCATTCAGATGCACATAATCATGCAAACTATAAAAACTGACTATGGTAGGAAAGTTGAGGCCTGGTAGTTGTTGAAGGAGCTTACAGCTTGCACTAATTCCAGTGGAACTGTGGGCTGCTTGCCATGTACATCTGAAGAAATGACATTAACCCTTTGTGGCTGAGAGCTGTGTGTCCTAACTACCAGCAGCAAGGGGTTAATGCTGAAGCATTCCCCAGGATTGTCAGCTTCCCAGACACCCCCATACACTACACATTCACAAATGCAAAAAGCCCCGAAGGCCAAGTCTGCTGTTGTTTCGTTGTAAATCAAGAAAATCCAGGGGCAACTCGGCTGCAAAGATGCCATCCTCTGGCAGGGAGACAGAAGCTGGCCTTGGCTGTGCGCAGGTGACTGAAAACCAGAGCTCCTGGCCAAATGCCTCCCTGCTGTTCCTGCTCCTGCACAGGCTGCAGGAAAGGACAAGAGTTTGTTTATGCTTCCGATTCCTCCCCTTCTTCACGCATAGTTCCATCCTCTTCTGACTGATCATTCAAAAGCATGAACTTGCCATCATTTGTTAATGGCACAGACTTCATTAGCTGAGCTAATGCTTCTGGGTCCTGAAGAAAAAGAGAGAGTTCAGCGGGCTGCAGCAATCTTTCTGAGGTACACACAGTTTTCCCAGTAATTCTTTTTAAGGTTTTTCAAATTTTTATTTATTTATTTTAATTTTACTGTCAGCCTTTAGTGTAAAGGTTTGAATGTTAATAATTCTGGCCTAAATTTTTGATAAAATTAATCCCTTTTGGTTCAGTAAAACCACCCCTGGTTTTTACCTGGTTCAGGTAAAAAAAAGGGTTAGTAATTTTGAGCCTTTATTTTGCTGTTCTTATCTGGCATTGATACAATTACTGAAAAACAAGGAGAAAAATAAATATCTAAATAATTTGTTTATTATGCTTATTATCTGTGACTAAAAGCTCATTCCCCCAACTTGTTTGGAAATCAGAGCAGCAAAACCATCCAGCAAATATTAATGTATTAGTGTCACATCTTTATATACATACCTTTATTTTTAATGGGCTAGGTAACTTTGCCATTCATTTTAAGTGGAAAAACTTTGTGATGGAGGAATGAATATGAGTTCCCAAAAGTGAACCAGCAATGGGTACAATTTATACTTTACCCAGAGGAGTTTTTCCAGAACTATTCACAGCTTCCTTCCAAACATGAACAACTGGATTTGTATAGTTCTGAGTTTGATTTAGAGTGACAAGTTTTATCTCAAATAAAGCTACTGCAAAGTGAAACTGGGTTTATGTTTGTGTGAACTACCCAAGGGCTGTGTTAAATAGTGTCTGCAAAACTTTTTCATGAGGGAGAGTAGCAGTTCTTTTTCCCAGAGGTACCTGGACACTGCAACCAAAAGTAGAATATGATGAATCACAACACAGGGGAATGAAACAAACTTACCTTCCGTGCCTCAATGATTTCTTTTCCCAAGCTGATGGCATAGCAAATCTAAGAAAAAAAGAATTATCTGTGAAGTTCAGCTTTGTTTTGATTTGTTGTTTTGTTCCTTAATTGGGACTAAAACACAGAAGTGTCAACGCAAACTTAGTATTAAATACAGGTCTAAAAGCAGAGGTAGTACACCAATTCACTGTGCTAACTACACAAAAATACAACTCTTAGGTTCTGCTTCAAAGCTCCCGTAGGCTGGTAAATCTTTGTATTCGGCTCAGTTTTATTCACCAAACTTTACATGCAAACCTGGAGGATCTTTTCCAGTGCATTTAAGAAAGCTACTGGTTCTTAAGACAAAAATTCTCCAGCACTTCCCTTATTTTTAGTAGTCTGTTATTATCATATGCAGCAAGTGCCCAGTGATGTTAACAGATAATGGCTTTCTCATCTTTGAAAGCTTTACAGATGTAAATGTTTCAACATAGCTACTAACATACATTCATTTTTGTCAGTGCTGGGGTGAGACACACACACTCCCTTATCTCTTAGTGTTGGTTTTAGCAATTGCCTCCTTTCCTCCCTGTTGTACATGCTGCTGCGTCATCTATAAATTGGGTCCTTTTTAGACATAAGCCATCAAAGGCTTCCCTGTTAAGGCATGTTTTCCTGGCAAGGAATTGAGCTGCTCTTGCTTCTATAGCACTGTTCCTGCATGTGTAAGCCAAGATGCCTAAGACCTGTTTTTGAAATAAAGTATTTCATTGAATGTTAATGCAAACCTTTTCCCCTTCTGTGTTGCTCTCAAAAACATATGCGCTCATGGATTCTTCTCCCAGAGCCTCACTGAGATGGACCACAAAGCCAAGCAGTCGTCTGTTATCCTGGTGAGCAGCAAACTGTGTCACAGTGGCGAGTTCAAACTGGGAAAGTATAATAAAGAATCTTTTTTTTTTAACCAGCATATGGTTAGCTTGGTCAAGAGCTCAGCTTCACGTGACTGCGGTAGAAAACCAGATTCAAAACAAAAGTTACTTACACTTGTTCGTGTAACTTGGGTTTGAGGATCTATTAACCTGCAATTATGTGGAGGGGGAAAAAAAGAAAGTAAATTATTTTAGAGTGATTCTTAGTAATTTCAAGGTGCTTTATAGTAGTAAAGCAATCACTACAGCAATTTTACAGATGAGGAAACATGCACAGAATCAAATGCTTTATCTGATTTCAAGTTGTTTGATGGCAAGGTTCAATTCTAGATCCTGACTGTCAGCCACCTGACATGTATAGGTCATAGGATTTTTCTGAGTGACTAATTTGGTGAGCATCCCGAGCCTACGGGCTAATACACTAACACACATATGGACACGAATGCACTCCAGCTACAGTGAATGTCTTCTATCAACATACTCTACAGCGACAACACTGACAACAGGACAGCAACAGCTCTCTTGCTGTTACTACATGTAAGGTGTCCTGCTTTTCAGCTGAAACAGAGCTGGGTTTCTTTTTCAGTAATTAGAATAGTGCTGCATTTTGCTTTCAGCCTGGGACTTGTTATGAGAGAGACACTGATCACATACCAGCGTTTGTATTTTTGTCACTGAAGTGAAGGACTTTGCATTTTGTTAGTCTACAAGCGCAAGATCTAAGGGGGTGAGGAATATTTAAATTAATAAGCTAAATTGGCATTTAGATATGTCAATGGGATATTCCATATCATATCACGTCATGTCCAGTATATTAGTGAGGGGCTCGTCCTCTTTTGGCTCTCTCTGGCTTTCGCTCAAGGGGGTGAGCAGCTGCACTGGGTATCACTCATTTGAATACTTTGTTACTGTTATCATTATCACTACTATTTTAATATTAGTATTATTTTAAGTTTTCTTTTATTTTTATTATTAAACTGTTCTTATCTCACCCTACAAGCCTCCTTATCCTTGTTCCCCCAATCCTCTCCCCTATTCCCTGAGGGTGGAGGGGAAGTGGGTGAATGGCTGTGTTGGCTGGCGGCCAAGGGCTGGCCCAGTGAAACTGTCACATAAGGAAAGAGAATCTTACAATGCTTTTTTTTTTTTTTTTGCATCTTTTTCTGTATCTTTGCAGGGCCTTATAGCCCCACTGCGTCCTCTAAATTTTGGTAGGATGTTCTTACAACTTAGTCAGGAGAATGATTTCTAGGTACTGCAAATTAAAAAATGAGACATTTTTTACAAAATAAAGTGAATCTCAGGATCTTGCTCCCTCAAAGGGTGTATTTCTTGGAAAAACAAAACCAAAAATACTTGACTAATACCAAGTTGTATGAAGAGCACAGAATGTTGACAAGTTGAAGATTTTACAGTACCTCAAGTTCTTGCTGGTGACCATGAGATGGGATTCAGTCATACGGAATATGTTGTGAATGGCACGAGCAGCTAACACTTGCCTCATAGCTTCATAAATCACCTCACTTGTGTCATCTGACTGAACAGCCATAGATCCTAGAAAACGAACTATGAACATCTGCTGCAAGAGTGAATCTGGAAGATAAAAGGCATGACTTCCTTCACTGTGCTACTTCAATTTTCCAGTAGCTGAAATTATCAATGAAATTATTATTTTCATTTTGGAAATTCAAGAGTAAACCTGTGGGTGGTGACTTCCTGCTATGAGCCATGCAGTGCTCTGACCCAGTTTTAAACAGCACTTGAACAGGGAACAAGTAGGTTGGAAGCTTTAGAACTGGTCCTTTATGCCTTATTTTATCAGATAGTAAAATTCATTTGCCTCTCTTGTTATCAGGTGCACATAAACTGTGATAAATCTATGATTGTGCGCAAGCCTTGGCTTCCATCAAATTAACTCTTATCTTTAAACCTTGCACGTTCCTTGCTTTCTTCTATGTCCTTCTGATCTTCAATGCAGCTGGTTCCAGTGAGGTTTTCATTAAATCCTTCCTTGCTCATTGACTATCACCGTAAGAATCCTATTTACAACTAAGTAGCCATTACGTGATAAGCCATGATTTGATCAGGCTCCCTTTACGGTTGGTGGTGAGCAAGGTAAAATGGGACGAGTCCTGCTGACTGTGACTGCTCAAAGGCCACAACAGCTGTGTCTACATTGCACAAGACACCACAAAGATGGTGAAGCATCAGCCTGAGCTGAACTACACAGATCTGATGCACTTGTGCAGTCAGAGATGGAGGGCAGTCACCAAAGCGTTGCACTCTCTTCCCTGTGCTGCAGTGGAGCTGGGTGCTGCTGCTGCTGACAGTGTGGTGGTGCCTGCTTGTCACAGGTCCTCTGCTGTCAGGCAGCTTGCAGCCATCCTGCCCTGCAATGGGACAGCACGTGCAAGCCAGAGCGTTCAAATCAGTAGGTTGTGCTTTGGTTCTGTGAGTAGTTCTTTGACAGGGGCTGCTGGTTCCAGACAGTGGCTGTAACTGGCACAGAGGAAGAGGAGTACAACCAGGGTCTGAGCCCTGCCTGTGCTGGCAGAGGCAGGTCAGAACTGCTGACTTTTACTGGCACATCACTGGGAGAAGGGAAAGAAAGGGAGCAGCAGTAAGAAGAGACACGCTGCTGCTAGCTACATCCTGGGCCTCCATGAGATTTAGATTGTAGATTTCAGAGTACATGTGGGTAAGAAATGGCTACTAAGCAGCTTCAAACCTGAGCAGAACTGTAATACAGCCCCATCAAACCCTGTCTAACTGTAATACAGCCCCATCAAACCCTAACTGTAATACAGCCCCATCAAACCCTGTCTAACTGTAATACAGCCCCATCAAACCCTGTCTAAAAAAATCAAAAGTTACTTAAAAAAAAAAAAAAAAAAGACAGACAAAAGCCAAGCAAACAAAATCTTTTTGCCTTTAAACATTTGAAATAAACCTGATCTGGAATACAGTTTGGACTGTCAGGAAAAAGGTGCTTGTTTTCACATGTAGTGATGTTTAAAAGACTGGCTTCTGAAAGATAACTACATTCAACTCTGTTATGGGCCTGATACCACTGCTCCATGGTGTCAGGTGCTTTCATTAAGACACACTGGCTAGCTGACAGCTGCATCGGGCCTAAAACTGTGACTAATTTTATCTGGGAAAATGAAGCACTGACCTTCTTCATCTTTGTTGCTGTTTTCAGATTCACCAAATGGGTTTGCACGCCTACAAAATAAGAATAAAAACTCTTAATTACAGATTCTGGTCACAACTCACAAATGCTGTAATACCTAATTTTCTCCCCTGAAATCACTGTTACAAAGTGACTGATACTGTCTCTGGCCATACCTGCCACCTCTGTTCTGGTCCAGGAATTCTGTGGCAGGCAGTACAATATCAAACTGAATTGGTGTTCCAGGAGCAATGAGTTGTGTGGATTCATGAATTCCAGCTGACACATTGGGAATTAATTTATCATTTTCCATACTCTTGACATTCTGGCTAAAGTGAAAAAAAAAAAAAAAAATAAAAAATCAAATCAATCAGTCAATCAATTCCACCCTTTCTTTGCTCCGGAAGGGAGACAAGATTATTCAAAAATCCAAAGCGAGATTGAACTAGTATAAATAAACATAAATAAGAACATTTTCCTATTTACCTGTTACTGAGGACACTAATAACATTTGTTTTATTTTTTGTACCTAAAATTATTTAGGAGCAAAGTAAATGTTGGTACATTAAACCTGAATGCAGAGCAACTCTTGAGTGTGGGCAGGCTGTCGGCAACAGCTCGCTGTGTGCCTCCCTGCCCTCTAACGGCCACATTTACAGCTCCACTGTCGGTTCAAGCAGCAGAGACCTGCTCTTGTCTAACGCTGTCAACAGCGATCCTGACATCCTTCCAAGATCTTACTTGGCCACAGGCTTGTTACAATGGGATAGTTAAGATAAAACTGTCACACACTGGGTCAGATTTCTTCCCGCACCTTTTCCCAAAGAGAATGAAATGCCAAGTTCCCCACAGCTACAGACGTAACTATACACATTACTACAGATGTTACACCGGGTTTACTAGCAGCATCTTCTATTTCTATAAAGTTTTCTGGTTGCATACAGATGTAAAAGTGAATTGTGAGATTAGTTTTCAACAAAATAGCTATTTTCTTTGCCCAGTGAATGAGATGGCAATTCTCTTCTATTCATAAATCTGTAATCAAAGTGAAACAGCTGTACTGCAAATAAAATTGGAAATAAATTGACTGGCATTCCCCATGGCTATAGGGAATCTGTAATCTGTAAGCAATCACAACAAATTGAATCATAAATCATAGTAAAGACACTGGCCCGAGAGGCAGAAGATCCAGAAAAGGTTTGAATTTCTATTAAGTCAGAATTTACAATTTTCTGACAAAACTTGCAGGGAAGTCTCTTCATGTTGAAGTCAGTGTGACACAAACATGCCCTATTTTATTTATGACACTGCTTCTGAAAGCAGGATTTCAGTCCAGCACTGGACTTGAAAGCCAACTCTGATGATGGAGTCTGAAAGAATTCCCTCTGGGCAAGACACTAGGATCATGTGGACACAAAGAAACAATATATAAAATATATATTTTGAATAGAAGTATATCCTAGAACATAATTAACAATTTTGGAAGGAGAGGAGCTTTACTGATTGACCTGAAGGAGCACAGGAGAACAACAGTCATTATTCTGACAGCAGTGTAAGGCATATTCCTGTGACAGATTGACAGGAACTGCTTGAGGTAACATGCAAGAATACTTACTTCACTGTATACTGAAGACTCTGCTGTATTGCCCACATTACAAATCACTCCCTTCCAGCAAAGCACTTATAAATAAAGCATTGTGTTTATTTCTGAGGAAACAGCAAAATCCCAGTGGCATCCACAAGGAGCTTCGAAGCTGTGATGTGGAGCAATAAGCATCACCTGCAACACTTAACATCTCTTATAGCTTTCAGTAGGAAACATGAGAAGTAGAGTGACTTGCTAGAACACACAGGCTTGTAAAGCCAGGGCCTAGACAGGGCTTTCCCCCAGCTGACTGCTGCCCTGTAAAAAGAGCACGACTATGGTTTCTAGTCTGTGCAAGTAAGAGTGTTACCTGGGGTGGTGAATTTCAAGTTTTTTCCCGAAGCTGGTAATGGGAGTCACTGCTTGTAGCGCTGTTTGATTTAACTTGATTGCAGCTGCCTGCAAAAACAAGACCAAACAGCTCTTTTACACACTTGCTTTACATTGCCATGTAAAGAACAATGGGAAAGCAAGTTGGAAGGAACAGACTGAAAGATGGAAACAAGCTCCCACCTCTGGATTGTCAGTGAGATAGATCTGTCTGGAGATGTTGTTGATGGCACATATCCACTGAAAGGGAAAAATGAAATTGAACTCTTCAAGCTCTCTTGTATTCAAGAATAACAACATTAAGAAAATATTTTTACCTCCTCATATTCTTTCTTGCTTTCTGCTTGAAGGGTTATACCCCTAAAATACAAACATAGTGTATCAGTGCTAACAGTGGACACCAGGACTGTCTGACTCCAGGTCCTACCAAGCTTTTTATCTATTAACCAACAAAGGAACAAAAATCCCGAATAAGCTGCAGCTAAAGGATACCACGTGTGCTGTTCAGGCAGTTGAGGGGGAGGATGGAAAGGAACACACTTTTCATTTGGAAATACCCTTCTGGAAACTCAGAAAGGCTTACTACTATAGCAAGCAAGTTTTACATGAAACAGCATCTGAAAGGGTAGGTGTGATTGGTTATCCTCAAATAAAACCTGTCTCATACGCTTTGCCTGTAGGAGTAGTGATCTGAAAGCAGTATCTTCTGTCTTCGCAGTCTACAGCCATCACAGAGCAGTTGTCCAGGTCCTGAATCAATCCTCCGGCTACCGCTCCCCGTGGCTGACACATCAAGTTGCCGCCTTGAGTGAAGAAATACAGCCTTTCCCAAGTTGTAGTCACCAGACCTGTTTTACTAAAGAGAAGATGCAGTGACAAAGACTCATTACTATTTAGAAATTATTCCAAACATATGAAACTGCAAACATATCCTGATGCTAATCTGAACTTTATGTTCAACCCTGGAAATTTTTTTATGATGAGTCTTTGTCAAGAAATAAAAGCAGCACCTATTCCTAGCAGAGACTAATGAAAGCGGAAGAATTAAACTAATTCCAAACATCCCAAGTTAAAAACATTCTCTGCAGTATCTCCTAGTTAAGGAATAAAATAATTATTGGTATTGAGTAACTAACATGAAACATTAAGCTGGATTTTAAAAAAGTATTTTCAAGCTGAAAAGCAGCATGAACAACTTCAGCACAAGGAATCGTTAAAAAAAAGTGTCTTCTGCAAGTAGTATCTCAGAGTCCATCTTCTCCCTAGCTATGGAGTCCTATTATCCTGGAATACTATGAGAAATCAATAAATGTCCACTCACCGAAAAACAGTCAAATAGAAATAAACTGGTATTTAATCAATCACATAAACAGGTTTACTACATACCACCAATACCCATAGCTCCTGTGGAATTTGATGGAAGATTTTATTTGGAAAACCTGCAGAGGTAACTCTATGTATGGTATATATTCAAAGTTATGCACTTGCATTGTCCATAAAGGTTTTATTTATGTAAAGGAGATAATTTATGAAAACATGTGTTAACTACAAAATATAGCTGTTTATTTTTGTAAACACTATGTTTTCATTAGCCCTAAGAACTGGCAAACAACCTGAACCCAGCCTCATCAGTTTCTAATCTTTAGCCGCTTGAATGCAGGGAATCATCTCTGTAGGTGAATTTACTAGAAGTAAACTTCTGTTTTCAGGAAAACAGAAGTCTGAAATGCCTCTTTGGTTTAAGTTTCTAGAACACATTTCCAAAGATGACAGAGGTACTTAGGAGCTGAAGGGTACAGCTACCACTGATTCAGGAGCCTCAAATATCATTACCTGAGTTGTCTTCACAGCCTAAAAAAAAGTAGTAACTAGTTAGCAATTAAACAAAACAGTGGGTAGCAACAGTCATCTTACTTTCTAAGATTAAGGTAGCCAGCCTTCTGGATGAGATTTCTATTGATAGCAGGTGAGGTTACATCAGAATCTGGGGTGTAAACAGATTCATTAACTGCAATTAAGTCCTGCTGGGATACCCTCATTTTTTCAGCTTCAGCATCCAGCTCTCCCTGTATGCTGGAAAAAACAAAACAAAACACAGAAAAGAAATGCAAAGCCATCATTAGTCAATTTATACCAGGATATAGCCAACATCTGTAACCCAAGATGAACAAAAATCATAGAATAGTTTGGGTTGGAAGGGACCTTAAAGATCATTGAGTTCCAACCCCCCTGCCATCCCCAGGGACACCTTCCACTAGACCAGGTTGCTCAAAGCCTCATCCAACCTGGCTTTGAAAACTTCCAGGGAGGGAGCATAATACCAGCTGACATTATATTGGAGAATAATGTAACGATAAAGTCTATTTCTAGAACAGACTTTATAGGAAATATAATGTAAGACTACATGTCCAAGGCTTTCTCTAAGGACTAGATAAATCCGGACAGTCAGGAAAAAAGAAAGAGTGGAAGGAAGAGGCATACAATAGGGAACTGCTCCCAGAAAATGTCATCTGAGCCTAAAGGGACAAGATGCATATGGTCTGAAGGTATTAATGATGGTTTAAGGAAAATATGGCTATCTTTGGCAGGCTGGCAGCAAAAGCACAGCTAGGGTTTCCCCTCACTCTTTATTCTGAAAGCCCAGCTTGAAGATGTTACTCTCAATACGTCTCATACAGTAGCTATGCTTGCTTTTTTGCAATTTGTACTAAACATAGTTATCTTCTTTCCCCAGAGAAAGATATCTCTCCCCAGAGAGATAACGGTCAGAATTATGAGATAGTTCTCTAAGACTGACACAAGCACTCGAGAAATGCTTAAGTGTTTAGAGGGAAGAGTTAAGTTTAATTTTTGAGAGACAGATTCTAAAAGCAATGCTCGTATGAATTTACACTGCTGAACACACATAGATGTTGCCCAAGTGTAGCAGCACAATTCAAAGTAGACTTTACTACACTAACTCTTAGATTTCACAGAACTTTGTCTAATTCCTGCAACAGGAATTCCTGCCATGAGACCACCTGATCACAGATTTTCAACAGTAGTTTTCTATTAATTCAGAACAATACAATAACAAAATCTACAGCTCAAGTCTCATTTTAGCTTTAATCTTTGTTTATCATACTGTCTTCCACTTTGGTGTGATTCGGAAAACATCCTTGGTGTGGGCTGGCAAAATTGTGCTCTTCTTGAACTTATCTGTAAAAATCTAGTTTGCTGGAAGTGGTAACTGTGAAGGGGTATCTGAGTGCAAAATTTAAACTCAGAAAGTAAGTGATAATTCATTGCAGAAGTGTCACAGATATATACTGCAATGCTGAATATTTATGTATTCCTCATCTTCCTGTAAGACATATTTGGCATAAAGGGGAAAACAGAGCAGCCATTTCACTGGAACAAGCAAGCAAAGAGGTCAGAGTCACCATCATATGCCAGTGAAATACCTTCATTATTTTTTTTTCAGCTCTACTGTCAGACAACCATTGGAAGACACTGATACGGTAGAGTGGAGGGCTGGTGTTCAGAGGGACTTTGACAATCTGCAGAAATAGGCAGCCAGGAACCTCATGAATTTCAGCAAAGAAAGACAAATACAAAGTCCTGCCTGGGATGGAATAAACCCATGAAGCTGTAAGGGATGGGAGGCACTGGGATAGAAACCAGCTTTTAGCAAGGGACCTGGGGGTCCTAGAGGACAAGTTGAACATGAGCCAGCACCATGCCCTTGTGGCAAAAAAAGGACAGTCATATCCTGGGCTGCATGAGCAAGAGTATAGCCAGTGGGTCAAAGGAAGGAACTATTCCCATCTGTTCAGTGCTTGTGGGACTCCCAACAGGAGTACTCTGTCTAGTTTTGGTGCCCCAGCACACGAAAAACAGAAACAAATTAGACCAAGTCAAGTGAAGAGCCACCAAGATGGCTTGGGGGCCAGAACATGTGACATGAGAAGAAGCTGTGAGAATTGTTTTTCAGCCTCATGAAGTGAAGGCTACAGGGGGGATCTTACTGCTACAGGGTATAGAGCAGATGGAACTAGACCCTTCTTGGAGGTGCAAAGTGATAGGATGAGAGACAGCGGATCCAAGCTGTAACCAGATCCTGTGCGTGCCACATGTGAGAGAGACAGAGAGAGATGCTCGGAATCTGACTGGACACAGTGCTGAGCACTCTGCTCTAGCTGACTCTGCTGGAGAGTGGACTAGATGACCTCTTGAGGTCCATACTGCAGCATCTGTTCTTTGACTTTCAGAGAAACAACACTAGCAAATATTTGTTTTCTTTATTAACTTTTCCAAACTTGAGGAGTTATTAACTGTATCCAGGCCCCTAGAAAAACTCATGGTGTGGTTACATAAGAATACTCGTCACTGCATACTTTAGAAAGTCATTAATACCTTCACCTATGCAATAAGCAGCTTTCTCCCTGCTTCCTACCCAAGTGGTTAAATGTTTTGGACAATATGAGCACAAAACCCAGGCTGTACACAGCAGGATCAGAGATCCATGGCACCCTCTATCCTGTCTCTGATGGTGGGAAAAAGCCTGTGGAAAAGTACCAGGCACGTACATATGATCCTTCTCCCCTTCTCCTCCCCAGTCTTTTGTAGAAGTTGGTGATATACCCTGTAACTGTCGAAGTAATCCAGAGACACGGTGCTGCATTCAAGACAGCACTAAGCAGTATCTGACTGGCCAGATGAAGAGTCACTTTTGCATCCTGGTGTTAAGTCTGTTTCATGTTAGCTTATTTCCAGCTTTTCTGCATCATTAGAAAGCTGAGACTTCCTAAGCTCCCACATCACCTCCAAAATGAGACCAGCTGTGTACATCTTACCACCTAGCCAAGTCATATGAGGCTAAGTTATAAATGCTAAGTATTACAATCCAATCTGAATTAAATTAGACTGTACTTTGCAAGCTAGTGACTTTCAATATTATCATTAAATGTCAGAGTAAGAGTTATTTAAATTCCATTTTGAAATAAAACGGAACAGCGCTGTCAGTTTTTTTACATAAGCACTACTTCAATGAATCTTTTGATCAGTCATTTTTGTTGCATCACAAATTGCTTCCAATAAAACTGCCCTGTCATCTTCATTGTTTCCAAGACTGGATTCCTCTTCCTATGGTGTGTTTCTCCTATCTCCAAGGTAGGAAGGAGAGAAAAGCCGACAATCTGAAGTTATATGCATTTGTGGCAATTAGACCAATTGGTTACTGAGAACATTTTCGTGATCTGTCTTCTCTTATGTGTTTTTTACACTGTTAGCAATACCAATATGAAAATACTTTTAAACATGAAGACTCAGTTTCCCAATCAGCTTATTTAGATGCACGACTACAGCACTGCTGAAATTCTGTAGCTGCACAATGGGTCTCATTGGCTTGTTGTTTCAGCAACAAAACAAGTCTGACAAACGAAAAGCTTTTAGCTTGATGAGCAAGCAGATCTGACTCATTGAGGCCTTGTGATCCTCAGCACTAAAGAAGGAAAAGAGTGGGCAGCACGATTTTCAGTGGCTATGTAATCTTAAGTCATGGAACCATGTGTCAGTAATTGATAAACTGCACGGTGTCATTCAGAATTCTGCAAGCTTCTCTTTTGGTTTTTCCAAAGACGTCACACTCCTGTACTAGTTACATTTGAGTTGTACTTTCAAGCTTTGCTGTGTGACAGATTTAAAACACAAAAAACAGATTTAGCAAACCAACAGAGCAGCCTATTTTTGCTTCAGTTTACTACTGTGTACTATCCAGAATTCAAATCCATCAGACTTTGGAAAACAAGGGCTTATTCTATGGTGAGGAACCAATGGCAGGATCCTCACTATACCTGTGAAACACAAACAAGGTGCTCTAGCCTTACTAAATTAAGGGGACTACTTTAAGGGAGTTTAACATCTGCCCTCCAGTCTGCACAAATGCTGTATAGACTGAGGATTTATTTCAGAGGTGAGTGTGAAAAGATATATAAATAAGTGCAGAGGTACAGGAAGTAAAGAATCCTTTAGTGAAAGAATCTACTATACAGGGAGATTACTTATAACACTGTTCTCAAATTAACAAGTATGAATTATTTAAAATGCCACCACAGTCAGAATAAGTAATGATTTGGATACAGTCCAACATGAAAGGTATGAAGCAATAAAGTGAAGGACTTAGTTCAGTGCTTCTGCTGATTTAAAATAAACTATTACTGTACTCTCTAATACGACTAATTTTAAATGTAAAGTTTACATTTACAGAGACTTAATTAAAAAGAAAATGCCAATCTTCACTACAAGTGGCGAATAAAATAATCACAAAATTAGGAGGACAAAAGTGAGGCAGTTTATCGAAATAAGGACTTAGCCAAAGCAGGCTGAACTCAATGGACTACTACAGCCTATCCTAGACACAATATGTTCTCTAGGGCAAGGAGTTTTGTTTGCCTTGTGTAGCTACAACATTAAACACTACAGGACCTAAATCCTTATTTGTGAGGTTAAGGGGTTATTGTTACAGTATTATTACGGAAGACCCAGCAAGTATAAATACCTTTAATTCAGAATGCACTTTAGCTCTATTATATTAATTCCATTAACCCATTTCAAGCCCAGATCCCATGCTTTGTGCCCATGAAGAGACACAGGGATGTAAGAAAGCATCTGAACACTTCAGAGTATATAGTTCCTGGCTATACTGTAAAAATACTCTCTGCAGTGCACTGACAGCATTTTCCTTTCCATGTACAAACATACCTCCTTTCCACCTGCTGCTTTAACAAAACATGCCCAACAACGCAATGCAAGCTTGGAAGGACTTTCATGAGAAAGAAACAGAAGCACCCTCTGTTACATGCTGACTGTTACAGCACTAAAGTAATGTGTTACCTTTGAACCATGTCTGAAACAGACGACAAAAAGCTGTCCATTCTTTTGGAAAACATCTCTGCTCCTTTCTTAAAGAAGTTGATCTGAAAAACAAAAAACAATGGACACTGAAAGTTATCTTGGCTTTGGCAGACAAGTAACAAGTTGTGGGGACTGTATTAACAGCGATCCCATTATGACTGATACTTCTGGCTGAGATCAAACACATGGTCAGAACAGCTGCAGTGCCTTTGTATTTCTCACTTTTGCAACTTTCCACCCTTTTGCACATCATTTTACACACACATAAGCTATTGGCTGCTGACAGGTGTGTTTCCAATGAACTTGCTAAATGACTGAAATAAGGGAACAAGTAGCCTTCTCCCATACTAGCACCGTGCAGAATTTGGTCTAGAGGTGTTGTTACAAGCCACTGCATGCAATGCCACCTATCACAAGGAATGGGACATGAATCGTCCATTAGATCTAGTAGTCCAACCAGGACTACCAGCTCCAACCTGGAATTTTTTTACTGCTATAGCTAAGTCAGTCAGGAAAGTGATGAAATGTAACTGCGCTGACAGAAGCCCCTGGGGCAATCAGTTTTATCAACTACAGATTGTTTTATCAACTACAGATTTAACATGGATTTTGTTCTACTGAAGGAGCTAAAAAAAGCTACTAAGGCCAAAGTGCAGATTTTGTGACAGAAGATTAATTCACTTAGCTGAAAAAAACGCAACAGCAGCAAAGCACTCAGTGTAGACTTGACCTTGGATTATCTGCTGTGGGGCACACAGTCATCATTAGGACCTACTGGCAACTGTGTGAAACATGGACGTGGCTAGGATGTGTGTGTAACTAATTAGCTCTTAAAAAAAAGAAAAAAAATAAAAATCAGTGAACTACTCCAGAAAAAGACATAAAAGCAAATTCTTGGCTGTTAAGCAATTTATTAGCTATTTCATCCAATTTTACTCATGATTCCACTCCTTTTCCCTAACCCTGGAACATGAGATTCCTCTTACCTGTAACTGAGATTTCTGCAGGCATGTTATTGACCACAGTCTCCTTTACAGACAAAGGAGAGAAAGCCTGCTGTCTTGAAGAATGATTCACCTATTCCATTTCAGAAGCCTACTTCAGAAGGCAAGAGCTCTAAATTCCACTGATGATAATGAGAGACTGACACGCCTGGCTTAGATGTCGATGTCAGTTTTCAGTCAAATAAACCCTATATTAGCCACTGCTTCTTCCAAAAATTCCTTATGGCCTGCTCATTCGTTGGAAATGTGAAATATGAGACTCGTGTTTTGAGCAATTAATAAAGAAAATATATACTCGGGCTGAAGGGTAGTTTACAGTATTTAAGCATCAGTATCAACTGGCTTCTGGCTACTCAGTCATTCCCACCACAACCTAAGACCTTCCTGTATAAAGCACTGAGAAATGGCAGTTTTGCCAGATAAAATACAAGGAAAGAAGGTTCTGTTTGGCTTCTAGTAAAGGAAACCAATGCAGTTATTTCACTTAGTATAATTACAGCAGAGAAGCAGTGTGAACTCCCACAGTGGGGAAACTGTCTGAATTCTCATTTTTTACCTATTTTTATGGGGCACATGATCTGCAAAAGACACAGGACAATGGAGATGATAACCCACACTACAACCTCAAACAGAGCACCGCATCCATTTTTTCCGTTTTCACAGCCAAATTCTAGTTTTCCCAATGCTTTCTTTTGTCTGTGTCAAAGCACAACAAACCCTTAAAATGGGTGGTAATAAGAATCAAGTGCTGTGAAAATACCAGTGTGTTGATCCTCCCGACATCCTGGAGAGTCAGATTATCAGTATTACTACTGCATTTTACGGACTTGAAAAATGCTCTATCAAATTACTGGCAGAATAAAGATTAGAAAGAGGATTTGCCAGCCTTATGCTCAATCCACTCTACTGTTCTGTCCTTCCAGTTCTCCAGTGCATGCTCTGTTCCCTATCGTGTATGCTCCTCATCAGTATGCTGAACATTATGTGCCAGGAAGGGAACTGCTACATAGGAGAGTTTGTGCAGACTGAGTAAACAGTGGAAGCAAATGCTGCTGCACCGACAGCTTAGCTGTGAAAAAATTAACCCCAGGCTGATTTTGCATAGAAGTGTATTGGATTTTTTTTTAATTGGTGTCTTTCCTGAATATCTAAACGCTCAACTATCTGCCTCAAACAAAATCGGTTGTTAGAAACTAGGCAAGCTGAATAAAAGTCTCCCTTCCCCAGTTATCATTTGTCAGTTCTTGAAAAAAAAAAATCCAGAGCTACAATGTTTTACTTTTCCCAGTGACAAGCCTAAGTGATACAGATGCTTTACTGTCCATACCTGTCCTCGTGTATAACCCAGCATAGGTTCCATCATTGCTACTCTCTTCCTGTACTGCAGAGCATTCAGGGCACAGTAATATTGCAGAGATGAAAGGTGCTGCTTTCTTCTTGCATTTGCCACTTCTTTTGCCACCTCTGCCTTAAGCTGAATAAAAATTGATAAAGAGGTTGACAAAGTGTTACTGTGCATATGGATATATCTTTAAACAACTTGCATTGCAGAACTTCTCCACATGGAAACGAAGGGTGAGAAACTAAGAAAGCAAATCCAAAAACCCAAGCAAGTATTTCAAGTCCCTCTCTGGCAAGAGACTTAAGCATTTGGGGAGCTCCTGTGACTACAAACTACGTAACCACCAACTAACATTCTGGGTCTGATCTCAGTGCAAGGAATTTATTTGCAGTTGAGATCACAACACAAGCCTGCAAGTACAGAATTCAGAGATGAATAATTCACAATATGTTGTATCACATTCTGTTCTGTAATGCATTTCCTTTAAAGGATCATCCCGTGGAACTGATGCACTCTTATGACAGGGCCAATCACCCAGTTTTGGGCATACTGGGATATATTTTGGAATAGCGGTCCAGTGAGCAAAGAATAACAAATGTAAAACAATCCCACCAACAGAGTTATGTGTACTCTAAAGGGAATGACAATCCATACAGAGAAATTTAGCAGGAAGGCAGGTGTGAAAAAATGGAATGCTTTATAAACAGCAGACACAAGGCTTCATGACAGTTCACAATGAATTGTATGCAGTGATACAGTATCATCACATCAGCTGTACAATAGGCCTATACAATTCTATTTATAGCCACTTGGATTGCCTCTGTCTGAAGAGCTCCCCGGGATCTGGAGAGCTCTAGCTCAGCACAAGACTTGATAATTTCTCTAACGTGGAGAAAACAGGTATAACTTTGCTGAATTTATGTTTAAAAGCTTTGTGTCTGCTTGGAAATTAAATCACAAGTACTCTTGAGCTACTGTGAACTTAACTGATGAACTCTCCAAAGTTTGTAAGTGAACCATGATGCAGATGGAACAGCTGATGAAAACTTTTCCTTTTCCCTTTCACATTCATTACCTTTTCATTTTCTTTCCTTTTCGGTAACCTGCTATACTTTGCCATGGACACGTCATGTTCTGTAGACAAGGAATATTATTTATTTTAGAAATGTGATGTGTGTGTGCATAGATTAAAAATGTTTTCTGTGATATAACAGGTGTACACCATTAGAAACAAACAAAACAGGGAAACATACCATTGCTAGCAAGGCCAAAAAGATCCTTCAGTGTGCTCACTTCTGGAAAAGAGAAATTAAATATTCAAAGTAAAACCAGCTGTAATCACTTTGTTCAACTGAGACCATTCTTGGCACATTTAATGCCTAAGTCACTCCAGTCCTTTCACAGCAGAGATGCAGAAGTTGTGCCTGTCTTGAAAATGATAAACCAGATCAGCTGCCAGAGAAATTAATAGGCAGATAGCAAATTTAAAGTAGAATGAGTTTACTTGATTGAGCAAGTTATCACTATAAAAAAGATTCCTTATCTGCCAGTGTAATTGACCTAAAGAAGCACCATTTCAGTATGCTTGTTATGCCAAAAGGCCCACTGCTGTCATAAAAGATTGGCAGTTCTCAACAACTTCCTGACAAGGCTTATGTGATACCAAGAAATCTAAGTCCCAGGGACGTATGAACTAACCCCCTTTCCTGTACATGAATCTTCATCAACATGTAACATTTTTTTATAAGTTTCTCTGTGAACAGAAATATGTATCTAACACATCTGACTGTGGGCTGACCACGACCTTTCTGATACAGGCAGAAGGAAGAGAAACTAAACAGGTGAGACAACTTTCACAAGTGTTAGGCACAGGCTACTCTCAGTGTCTCTACCAATGTATGCTGCAACTGGCAAAACCCTTCTCAAAAACCTACACAGAAAGCACATTCACGAGAACAGACATTATGCAACTGTGAAAAGAATAAGGGAAAACTGTACAATGTCATCATGGTCTGATTCTTGTAACAACCTACTCATTAATCAGCTTCACACCACCTTTTTCTCCCCAGAACACTTCCTCATGACTGATGCAGAAAGACAGAAATTCTTCCCAGGTGTGACTAACTTGTACCTAGAGGTTTCTACAGTATTCAACACACGGATGTAACGAGATCGAAGGTAAAAACAAGAACACAGTTAATCTTTCTTGCTTTCTTGTTTAATTCCATGATTAAATTTCAATATGGCCAGGCGTCTACTAAAAACACTGTTCTACAGACTGTGTCAGAATAAAACAGAGGTTGTAATGGAAGGATGGATAAAACAAAACAAAAATTTACATCCAGGGAAGCTGAAGAAACTTTCATTTTTTGTCATGAAGCAGCTGAGGCTTTGGTCGCAGGCCTCACTTGCACTTTTTTTTTATGTCTTCTTTTATGAACCAGAGTGCAGAATCCATAAAGATAGGAGCAGAATCATCAGTAAAGCCAAATTAAAGAGGTGGGAAAGTGTTTATAGAATCAAGACCTTAACATCCAAATACTGTTTTATAGTTGACATTGTATGATAAACAAGATAACCATGAATATAGACACCTCGATACCTTCACAATTTCAAATGAGATGTTATAAGGAATGTAAACCAGTCATTATTTTGCTATAGTTGCAGTTACTTTGTCTCCTATCAAAATGATGTCTTTAAAAAGTACATAAACAGGACAGAGATTAGTGAGATGAGAAGTGGTCTTTTAAAAAAAAAAAAAAACCCAACACAAAACCCCAAAGAAAATAAAACTCATGTTTCTGTTCCATGAGTAGGTTAGAGTGTCCTTGACCCTGAATATGAACTTGCTTCTTCTGAAATTACACCAAATGTTTGCATTATTGCTTTGCTGTTTAAGTAATGAATTTCCAAGTTTGTGCAATCAGGTTACCTGGACCTACCCTTGGATGGCAAGGATTTAAAGAGGACTAATTCCTTAAAAGGGAAGGAATACACTATGGAGTTAAAAAACCATTCTCACTTGTGCTTGTCACATTCCTTAAAAGGGAAGGAATACACTATACTCTGAAGTTAAAAAACCATTCTCACTTGTGCTTGTCAAACAAACCCCAACTTCTGAAGTGGGATAAATACTATTGGCAAGCCAGAGTCACTGCTAAATTTCCCCTTTTTAGGTAATTATAACACCGATGACTTCAATGAAATTACCCTAGTGTAAAAGCAAAGTGACATAGCAAAGAACAAAGAGAACAAAGCTGTGTATTTTCAAACTTGCACCATATGGTGCATAAAATATTATGTGGTGAACTTGTGCTATTTATGTCTGAGTGAAAGCATGCACCTGTCAATGAAATTCTGTAGCAGGAAAAAAAATAACACAAAAACTTTTCTGTGAATCATCAAAGAACAAATTATTACATGGCATTATGTCTCAGTTCACTAGGAAATAAGCAAGAAAGAGCACATGAGGAAAATTAAAACTTAAAATAAAATTTACCTGTGAGATCCTTTTCCCGAAATTGTATAACTGGGAGAACCATTGTATCTGCAAGCTGTTTTGCCAGTTCAGAATGAAGAATATTGAGCTGAAATAGAGTATAGAGGAATGCTCTAAGACACAGTGTAACTAGAAAAAAAAAATAAGAGCACTCTGCAGCCTGCCATTTTTGTCCAGCAGACAAAAAAGGAATTTAAGGCACTTCAGTGCTTAAAAAATATTTCTCAAGATATGTAAGACAGATGAGGATTTTCCCGTAAATGCTCAACTCCTGCCTGGTATATTCCAAGGATCCAAGAATGTTTCCGTTCCCACATACTATATTAGGGTAGTTCCCTTGCCCACTAATTCTAATACTTAAGCCAACCGGATTTAGTCTGTAATTAGCCTTTATTATTAAAGTCTCTACACCACAGACCCACTGCCATGACTAGAATCTCTTCCCGTTCATGAGGGTTACCTGGGACACAATCGCAACAGGGGGTAACCACAGTGAAAGGTCCCATTCAAATATTTCACCTCAGAGCAGTTTCCCATTCCTGTTTTCGTGGGTGTTTCTCTAAGATTCAGCACATGGAGACATATTTTAAAGCACTCGTGTGACGCTGTCCAGGATGAAGCAAGGCTCCCATGTCAGCAGTGGCACGCAGGCGAGAGCGCCCGATACTACAAACTAGGAGTGCACCAGACACCGACACGATGCTCTGCCCATTTGTTCATGGACACCTCTGGCAGGATTATGTGGATAAGGATGAAGTCAGTATTTTCCACTAAACGCTACAAAACTAGAACAATTCAATGCCTATGGAACAGACAACTGAGAAACAGGTACAGGGGCTAGCTAACACACGGAAAAGAAGGCCAAGGAATGGAGCAGGTTCTCATGAGGGAAAATGTGACTGAGAGAAGTGAACAGAGAGGCTCTCAGCTTTCTGCTCCCAAATGAGATGGTTCTCTTCCACCTGGGAAGAACAAAGTTCTTGTTTTGGTTTGTTCACAGTTCACGAAGACAAGTGCCAGACTGGTGACAAAAAATTCTCTTTTCAAATATCCACTGAGAGTACACGTGCAGCAGGAGGAGACTAAGTGAAAAAATATTATTTGGGGTTCCTCTCACTATATTGTTTGAGTTATCCACGGTCTCTAAAATTTTTAATTAACTTTTTGCCCCACAACCTTCCTATCTCCTCCCCACTCCCAAAAAGCAGGCGTCGATACAGCCTTTTGCCTTCTTAATGGAAGTTGAAAGTAGACTAACAAGAACAACAACACTTTTCAGATGGCACAGCCCTGCTCACACAGAGACAGTGATGTGACAAATGATACTTAAGCAATAAGGACATAGATACTAAGATTATATTCAAATGTCACATGGGCAGGTCTAACACCAGCATTTAGAAAGACTCCCAGTACTTAGCAGCAACTTACAGAGTAGAAGTGTCCCGCACACACAGCTGTAGTTCCCAACCTGCTTTCAGCAGGCGTGTCTACAGCCTCCTCCAGACACCTCTGAATTCTGCATGATCTCACAGCAACTAAACTGCACTTCACTGGTTTACAGCTGCCCTGCACCCATCCCTGGCAAGTTTTGGCTCAAATTGCACTGTTTGAAGCTTAAAAATGTAAATGTCATTTTTAAATTGCATTAAATACAAAATGGCCCCAGCATGGATGACATGTCCTGTTTTACTCTCTTTTCTAATTCCCCTATTTAAGTGAAGCTTTGCTCTGAGGACAGCATGTGGGACGAAGCCACAGAAACAGCTCTAACCTTTACAAAAGGGTGATATTACACTTCTTTATTCCCAAATAAATGGTTTTATAAAACCCAGGCACAATCTAGCCTTCGGTGGAAAGGCTCAGAATTAAGAGGACAAAGACCAAAAGTAAAACCACCAATGTTCTATATTGTAAAAACAGAATATTGGCAATTCAAATTACCTCATCCACAACTTTTGAGAAGTAATGAAGGGTGGATATCACTTCTTCATCTCCTTTACCTAAGGCAAAATGCTGAAAATAGAAACACATTTGGTCCATAAATCAATAAATGTGAGTATAAAATATAACATTTATTTTACTACAAAGGTAATGAATACTCCTACAAAATGCAATAAATGATAAAACTAAATGGAAAAACACTAACTTGTTAATACATATTCTTTTATTTGCCTCCTCTTGTTTTAAATGAATGGATTTTGGACAACATGTAATTAAAGCTTATCATACTAATTTTAAAGTCATAGTCATACGATAGGAACAAACTGGTTTGCACCTTCATAAATTTATTAACTCACATTTTGAAGGTTTTTTGTTTTTGTTTTTGTTTTTTTTTTTTTAAGATTCTCAGAAGTGACATAACTCCCTTGAACATCCTGGGGAACTTTACAACAGCCTTCACATGAAACTGAGTAAAGCAAATGCCCCAAGCACTTCTGGAAACCACACTACTTACACAGACTTCTTCAGAAGAGCCGAGGCTGAAAATAAATCAGTCATATGTTGAACATACCTGCTTTTCATAGGCAAGGAGCTGCTTTGAAAGCTGTTGTGTGGCAAGACACATTTCATTCTACAAACAAAAGTGACATGTTAATAGAAATAATGAAAGGTCTTTAGCTATTTATATAGTTATAAAGTGCTATTACTACCACTTTACCAGCTTCTTGACTGAATCTGCAGCTACTTACACTAATATGCAGCTGTACATAAAATACTAGTCCTAAAATACCTGCATAGAGAAGCAGTAATAACAGGTGTGCTTCAGACCTGATCAACACACAGTTTCATTTTAACTACTTTGAATAGAGATAGGATTTAGGGTTTAGTTTTGGGTTTGGGCTACCCCCACCCCCCAAAATAACAAAACTAGGACAACCTCAAACATGTAAGCTGTCACACTAACATAAGAATGTTTCATATTGGTTAATCATCTTTCCCCAAAAGCTAGAGCAATAAAGAAAACCAGTAGATGTGCCTATATGTAATGCATTCATGCTCAGCAAATGTATATACGGTGCTTTAAACTGCTACAGGAGTACAAAAGAGCACATACTTCTGTATTCTCATGACTAAACTGGCCAATGGAAGTACTAACATCCTCCAGATGTGCTTAGGAAACGCACATCTTTTATCTTATGCATAATTCTGCTTGACAGCTGGAAAAAACAGACAAGTGCTTGGATGTGCCAGTCTTTAATCAATGTATTCCTAACACCAGGATATCAACTGCTCTGTCCCTGATTTGTTAACAATGACTTAAAGATGGAATAAAAGAAAAATGGGAAGGTGGGGAACTGGGGTTTGTCTTAACCTGTGTCAGATCCTTCTCTTCCTCAGTAATGCAGAAAACTAATCATTTTAAATTTAATTTAATTTTAAACCTTAACGTAATCTATTCCTCTCTCCAAATACATAAGGCCATAGAGAGTCTGTAAAACTCAGAGCAACCTCTTTAATAGCACCCTTTATGCTGGGGCTGGTATAGAAAACCATTAAAACTGGGACAGATTTTATGTGCTCTCTTATTGTCCTTTGTCACCCTGAGCAAGCGGAGCATGGCACAGTTAACTATCTGTGACAGAGACTTTGAAACACCCTTTATTTAGGCCTGATGCCACCTCTGGCACACTGTGTTACAGCCTGGTCCTTCTGCACCACCTTGGTTAATATGGACAGTAAGGCCCAAGCATTTAGCCAGTCTTAAGTGTCCAAAGTGCTCAGGAAGAGCAAAGAGACACAGCCACAGCCTCAGTAACTGCAGCTGTATGTGAACATATGGCAGAAAAAGTGAGTGAGCTGATTCTAACCATCTCAAAACACTATGGTGATAACACTTACAGGCAGCTGGAGATGGGAGAGCAGAGGCCTTCCAAGGCACAAACAAGGGCTTAGAACCGAGTTAATCTGGGTCCAAACTCAGATCATGTGCACCCCACGACTATTCTCACCTCACAGTGATGGATGAGTCTTGTTTCTTGCCTCAGACCAATTAATAATGAGCGTTACACTTTCATACAATAATAATGCCGAGGATTCATATAAGATCTGCACATTGGCTACGCAGACTGTGTAGTTTCTAATATGGAAAAGCTTTACACAAACACTTGGCATTTAAGTATTTCCCAAGCCACTGGATGGAAAATGATGTCATGCCTTATAATAAATTAACAAACCTTGTTAAGGCCTCAGTAAGGATACGAATGAGCATCACCTATCTGCCCCCAAGCTGTAAGAACACCTGAGAGACTCCCACCTTCATAGTGGGAGCTATCAAGCAATGACTTGATGACAGGAAGGATGAGACTCCTTGCATGTGAACAGATGACATAAAAAGAGTTTGTTTGCTTGTATGCATGTGGGTGGAGCCCAAAGATTAATTTCAGATTACAAAAACAAGCAGAGGTTCTCAGACCTGGGATCTTTTTCACGAACACAACCTCAAAGACAGAGCTGAGTGAGAACTGCGAGAAGACTAAGTCCTCACACAGTAACTGTGATGCAACCTGTCAGTCGTAAACAGTTAATGGCATGGACACTACTGTACACTACTCCAGGTACAGAACAAACTGATGGAAAGGCTGGACACAACATTTACTTTGGGATTTTGGGCTGACTTTGCGACAACACTTCTACACATCACTGATACTCCATTGCCAGCAGGTCACATTTTTCATCTATAGGCTCACTTCTTTGTGTCAGAACACCACAAACAATCTTGTTACTCAGTTCCTGCCCATGTGGAAGAGTTAATCCTAGGTCCTTCATCCTCCCTCCCTCCCTCCCAACCTCTGACAGACTTTGTTCCCATTAGAGGTACAAAAATCATTCATTACATCACTAGGGAAAAAAAAAAAAACAACAAACAACCAACCAAACGCACACACCCCCCCAAACAGTTGTAAACAAATCAAATTAAGCTACCAAATTGAAATACAGCCACATTGCATAAGGAACAGGAAGCGGGAAGAGAGGAAAAGTGCTCTGTTGACCTACTGGTAATAAATACTGCATTGCTAAGCACACTAACCTGAGAAAGTTTGTTTTAATCTTCCTCCCATTTCTTTCTAATCAGCCTTCTACTCCCACACCCCCTCCCCCCCAATCAGTCTCAAGACTTAAAAGTCATTTGCACTAGTTCAGTTGATAGATCCACTAAATCCAGGCAAATTATTTTCACAGGTTTTAATCTATTTCTGAGACATTTTCCCATGGGATACAGCAACATTCACTTCTTCTATCCTGAAGTGACTGAAATTCATTATACCACAGCAAAAGAAAAGCTACGATACAATCCTGACTGTGTGCTCCACATCTCTTCTGCATTACCTTGACATTTCAGAATTCATCAAGTATTTATAGAGTGGGAGAGCTATAGAAATAACAGTGTTTCAGGCAGGAACTCAATAAAATCCTGAACAACAAACAAAGTATTCTAAATGAAAACAAAATTAACCAGTACTGGGCCTTGCAAATACATTTATTTTCATTACATGATTTTACTTAACAGGGAAAATTGTTGCAGCAACAATGCAACTAAGTATGACTAGAACAAAGGAAGAAAGGACTGCATGCAAACAGGTATCAAGCAATCAATTGTGATTACAGATGTGTTGATCTTTTTTTCTTTTTCTTTTTTAAACTTGGCTGGCATGCTAGCTCTAGGAACAGATTTTTATAAAGTTCACTAACACCAGTTCACATAGATAAGATAATGGAAGTGGTGTCTTGAATCCAGCATTCAGCTACCAGAAATGAAAAAACAACAGATTAAAAAACATTGTTTAATTCTCATGGTATTTCAGCACCTCACCCTTCCTTCAAATAAGCCAGCAAGAAAATGTCCAACTGTTATTTTCTGATCTAGTGCCAGAGCAATTGCATGTGATTTTTCTGGGTTGATTCCACCTTCTTTATTATCACCTTTATTTACCAAGCTGTTCATATCATCAGAAGAGAGTATGATTCTTCTGTAACCCGCTTGTAATAAAATCTCCACGCCGTCAACCACGTACCGGTGAGGCAGTCCACCCCTTTTTAAGGTCTCTTTTTCTGTTTTTCAAAAATAAACTTGAGGGCTAATACATTGAAGTCCCAACCTATTTCTGTAGACAGTCGTTTAATAGACTCCAGATTTGAGGGCATGTAAAGGATTAAGTTGAGCTATAAATTAACTTTGAAAGACAGAGAGCTATTCCAGCATGTCCAATTCCAATCCCAATATAATGAAGCTTTCTGCAAAGCAACTTTCCTACTCCAGCCAAAGCTGGCATTTTTAAAACTCTGCAAGTAACCAGCACACAGAACTGCCAAAGGCTTCTTCATGTAAACAGGCAAGATACTGGTAAAGGTATTTGTTCACGCACCCTGGATTACGTGCAGAATGACACGTAATAAAATTTGGCTTACACCTGGGAAAGCTTAATGCCTCGTAAATGAGAGAAAAAAAAGGGTAGGTGGTTGAAGGAGGATATCCAGGAGGCAGTTGCAGGCTTCTCATCCTTTCAGAACTAGGGAACACATTCACCTTCAAAACCAGGCAGAGCACAGAAAGAACTGGCTCTTGATACAACACTTCTGTGCCGCTCTGTCTACACATGTGTATCGTCTTCCTACAAAGTAGAATTCTCCAGCAATCTAGTAAATGCTACAGGCTTACAGGGTTAGGTTTGCATATTAAATGGCTTGGAAACATGAACCTAAGGTTGACAGAACCTAAGCCTCACTGGGGTGCTCAGGCTGCCCAGCACTTTACAAGATCAGGCTAACATATGGCTTGTCCTGCTGTTGATTCACAGCATGGCAGTCAGTTCTCACAAATGTGAATGGTTCAACAAAAGACCATTTAACAGCTTCAAGAAATAGAAGACACTTGTCAAACCTCTGCTATAAAACAGCAAAAGCAGCTACAGTAGGATGGCTAGTTCAGTGAGGAAAGAATCTCTTCAGTTTATTGCAAAACAATGACTATCAGCAGGGTATCCATATATTACTGCCTCCTCGCAGTGCTCAAATCTCCAGATCCTGCTTAGTGCAATGTTAACTTGCTTCCAGGCATGGTGACAACTCCAACTTCACAGGCAGTATTAAAAACAACTCCCATGGCTTTGTAAATACATTAGTTGTCACGTGATAACGCTCTGCTTACCTCTGTTAGCAACATATGGTGAATATACCTCAGGAAGTGCAGAGGTACATGATGCAAACTCACAATGAATATGGAACAATAATACATGCCGTACTTCACAGAAGTCAGTGCTGTAATCCATTGCAAGTGTTTGTCCTATCTAATACTCTGTTGAAGCTTCTCTATGTGCAACTGAAAGTTCCACAAAACGCTAACTTAAACTTTGTTGTTTCAAAAGGTTTTGGGAAAAAAAGTCTTATTCTCCAAAAATGCAACACAACTGTTTCCTCAGACATGAAAAGAAAGTAATTAAAAGAAAAACTGTATAGGCACTTACCTGTTAGTTTAGCAAGAACTGATTTAAGAGTTAGGAAGGAACACTGGGGGTTATCTGTGCACCATAATAAGTATGAAAACCCATGCAAGCCCTAGAGAGCTTGACACTGACCTACTGAGTTAGAGCCTAGTGAGGTCAATACATAGGAAGGTGAAAAAAGCAGCACTGTTGAAAAATGCAGACATGAGGTGTCATTAATGTGGGGAGAGAAGTAACACTAGTATAAAGCACTACCCAAAGTAGACCTGGACAGACACAACCTGTTCTGATATCCATGCAATGTGTTACACATATCTATTGGGTTTGTGTGGCAAGGT
>NW_010286412.1:0-16278 GCF_000700745.2 Antrostomus carolinensis
CCCAAACCATTCTATGATTCTATGATATAATTTTTTAATTTTTATATTTTTTTAAAGGAAGGACAGACGGAAAGGGGGAGGTTTGCTGAGGCGGGTTACACAGTGTTTGTACACAGCCGGCCCCAGCGCTCCCAGACAAAGAGCTTCGCTCTGTCTGTGCCTTCGCCTTTGTCTGGGCTGTCCCGGGGCTGTGGGTACGCGGGGATGGAGTTCAAGGCAAGAACAATTAAAAAGTTTCTGGCTTTGTTTAAAATATGGTACACGGTTTTGCAGAGAAGTAGCAAATGTGCTGTCCCATCACACTGCGGTGCCCCATCAGCAGCAGCAGCCTCTGCCAACTGGATAGTCAAGTAGACAACAGGGAAAAAAACACCGAGAAAAGCTAAAGTACCTTTTAAGTGCCTCCTCTAGGAAAATACAGAGTTTTAAGACAGTGACTAATCCCAGAGGAACTTCACTCAGACAGCAAACACCACTGAATTCCTCAGGATGACTTGTAAAATACCCATTGTATAGTCTAGATGCTTTGGTCTCCTTACAGCCACCCTTCAAGCCTGCCAGCTGCTGCTTAACTCTTTCCTCTTCCTGCAAAAGACCATTTCCATTCCAAGAAAAATCACATTTGATTGATAGTCCTGTAAGCCTTTATGTGTGTGGTCCTGCTTTTCATTGACCACCCCTTCCAGTACTTAGGGTTTCCCTGAGTGTCTTGCCCAAAATTTACTGTCCTGCTATAAGTTGTACCAGTATCTTGCTCTCCCTGGCACAAAGGTAAACCTAACCCCAGGTAAGTGTACTATTACATTATACAACTTCAGAAAGTGTTGTATACATGTAAAATGTTTTGTTACCTGTGCATTTATTCCATGCTGAATTTAATAGGTGGAGTCTTCTTGAGATGTCAAAGTCCCTTGTGAAGCAAATGTTAAAGGTTATACAGTATTCTACAATATAAGCCAATGCTTATATTTTGGAAATATATAAAATAGATTTTCCTGCAAAGTGTATAGCTGTGACCATTGCAGATTTGGTGAAATGGGGGAGTCACAGAGACGTGTTGATTTTATGAAATCAGGTCACATAATACTGATAATGAAGAAAAATACATAAATGCATTCTCATCTCTTCATGCATATGGTTCAGAGTCCTTTGCTAACAAGCTTGCCAATCTCACTAATTAGTAACCACACTTATCTTTCTCTTCCTTCTATGCAAATATGTACACCTGGGACACAACCACATCTAGTGATACTTGCCCAAAATACAGCTCGCTGTTTCTGAAGAATAACAAGCCTGCATTTGGTGTGAAAAGCTAAATCTGCCCACACTGAAGTTCTCCTGGGCTACAAAGTAAGGTTGCTGGCTCTGGAGGGGGTACCTTAAGCACATATTCTTGCATGTACCATCTGGTGCACAATAAACAAGGAAAAAGCTTATCTAGAAACACAGTCTGCTCCCCCACATCCACATGGTGCATGTGGAATAAATCTCAAAAGATAAACTGCGAATTTCATCAGCCCATTTTGCTTCCTTTTGTTGTTCACAATATCCACATTTCTATACCTTCACCAAATTACTGTGGCTGCACAGACAGCAGGTATTTTTATCTTTACAAAAAGAATAATGTATAACTAGCATTTGTCTCTCTACAGCTGTAGGCATCTGAGTAGGACTACAAATATGACCATTTGTTTAACAGTTTTGCTATGGGAGGAAGTGCTGAGACATGAGCACAATAAAGTTCACTATGCTTCAGGATACGGGGCTGCAAGGAAAATATCCTCCGACTTCCTTCTGTTTTGAAAACATAGCCCATGCACTACTCCTAGAGTGGGAGAGCAGCTTTACAAGATAGCGTTCCTGCAGGACTTGTGTCTTCAAAAACTTCAGTGCTACAGATAAACCTCATTTGAGTAAGTCTTACAACACCCCGATGCCTTGCTTTCTCTACCCATAAAGCAGAAATAAGGATCCTTCAGTACCATAGAGCACTGAGACAAGGTTGCATTCCCTGAGGATTTAAAAATGCATGCAAAATACTGTTCCAATGCCAATATAGTAAAGCTGTTTGGGGGAAAAGTGTGCCCAGGTAAGGAAAAGGCAGAAGGGCAGGACTGTTTGCTTCCAGATTGAAGGGCAAAGCTCAGAGGTGAGCTGCAGATCTGGTAAGAGAATAAACAGTAACATCTCAACTGCTCACATATTTTTAAAAACTCGTCAAACTACTTTGTTAGAGCAGCTAGTATAGTTAAATCTGTCAGAGCCCTTAGTTTTAACTGTGTTTTTACCTCAATAAGCACATGATTTTAATCACTTTGAGTTCTTGACACAGGAAACCTAATTTAAGAATATCACTGTACTTCTCAGTAAGGACACAGAAATCTCCACAAACACTCAGAGTGGTGGTTCCATTTCACTTTGATGCCAGCAAGGTACATAATCATTCCAGATATTAGATGAAGATCTATAGAGTCTGCTGCTGCAAACTGAAGGTGCTGTTCAACCTGGTAGGTCGTGCAGGGTGAATTCTCCTAATCCTCCTGGGGCATGAAATCTCTTCCTAAACCTTTGTTTTCTAACAGCAGGAAAAGCATGCAGTGGGAAGGAGGAGCAACCAGTTGTTGCTTTCAATACCCCAGTCTCAAGGACAGCTGAAACTGGTACTTGTAGAATAAATGTATCTGTTTAGCAAACCAAACCACACTTCTTTAACATAAGAAGAGTGACATTTAAATGTTACAAGAAGCCCACCTGAATGCTTTGCATGTTCATTGCCGTTTGCTCTTTCTTCCAAGTTCCTGTAGTACTTTGCTGGCAGGAGGAGCCTTACCAGTCTTTATAGCTGATGCAGCAGTAACCAAGTTCAAAGCAAACAGGACCTGATGTTACCTGCAGGTTACATGAGGGTTACATGCAGGTTATGTGCTGGTACATGAATCAACAGTGCCAGCTGGAGTTGTGTGTGTCACCTTGCCCTGCTGATGCAGAGGGGCATGGGAAGAGCTTTCTGCTAGAATAGAAACTCCCCATCACAATCCCTTGATGTCAACAGGAGTTTTGCAGCTCTCTTCAAACTACTTTCTCTTTATCAGGAAGAAAAAAGTGTTTTCTCTATGACTGCATGGTACAGACATAGGCTCTTGTCACAAGCATTCAGCATTATAATCTCATTTGGACCCAGATGTCATTTCTGTTGTCTGAACTTTGTTCTGGACTATTAGGTCAAATACAGTTACAGAGAGAGACCCCACAATGGATAGGGGGAGGATATGGTATGGATATATACCACTAGAAGCCTGGACTGTAAATGACATTGACTGAAAAGACAGAATGGAAAATACTTTTAAGGTCTGGTATTTGATTTCATCCTCAATAATTTGCGAAGAAAAATCCCTTGTGCAAAGGAAATGTTTTTAATGCAGAGCTAGAGAAACTAAAGAACTCACAACATTAGTGATTTGGGTATTGAATTGTCACAAACCTTATTTAGTTGAGTGCTGGATACCAAATTATGTCCATGGAGACAGTGTAAGTATATTTTTGCATATTGGCTATGCCATCGTAATTAAATAAATATGTAAAATCAAGTAGAATTAATCGTGCTGTCTCTATAGTCGTAACTTGTACTGTACTAGCAAATGCTTTAAAGAAAAGAAAGCGTGTTCCTAAGTGCAGTGAATTTAGTGACATACCACAGCTGAAGAATCCTGGCTCTCCCTTCTGTCACAGCTCCGGGACACGTACTCCAGGAGCGGCATCGCTTGTCTCACTGGGGAGGAAATCGGAAATTTCATCCAAAACTTGGATCTAATTGAAAGTGAAGAAAGAGCGGCTGACCCCTGCTGGCAAGTGAAGTGGCACCTGGGAAAGTTAATTAAAAAGGTATTTGGGAACTGACATGCTGAAACTGTGTGCGTGCTGATACTACAATCTATAAAGAATCCCAGTAGCAGAATAAAGGGGGGGGCTCCCAAATTTATTTTTTATTGCAAAGGAATAGTCAAGCCACAGGTTCAGCTGCAGAGTGCTTGCACTGAAGCCAAAAAAACCCTTGACAATGGTTTCACTACAGTCAGGAAATAATAAAGCAAAGACAATCCGCTGTTACTAAGGGAATTTCAGTGATAGTTGGCTTGTCTGAAATACCTCAGGGTAGAAATGCTCGACTCGAGCTTGTTTTCTACCTGACCATAGAGATGATGGTGATAGCAGAGGTGTCACTCCCTCTTTGGAAATACAATGAGAGTGGCATGAGAAAATGAGATTTAATTTAACACAGGGAGAGGTAAAAAGGTGCCTGAGGAATGGTCACAGTCGTGTGTTGTGTATTAAAAGAGCAGGTGAGCACACAGCATCGGGCACAGCCCCTTCCCAGCTCAGCATTCAGAGAACACCATCTCCTGCGTAACTTACACACATGTATCATTTTGGCTACAGCGAAGAAAATAAGCCTGGTTGAAAAAATCAGAAAGGCTAAAATCTTCTGGAATGGTTTTCTAATATCCCATCTCCAGCACATAAAAAAAGCTCATCTGTAAAAATTCACTTCTGGCTGAAACTTACCTGGCAAATCTTGCAGTCCAAAATAAATCCTCTATTTGTATTCAGAGATCTTGGTTCCTGTGGTGGAAGTTCTGACAGTAAAGTCCCTGAACTTCTGCATAAAGAAAACATTGGTTTATTTAGTGAACATTTACACATCTAATATACCTACTAGCTCCCTGATTGCTTAAAAAAGATAATCTGGGTGCCAGAAATAATAATTAATGATAATGATAATAATAAAGATAATAATAATAATAATAATAATAATAATAATGGATAGATGGATGGATAGATAAATAGAAATATGGCAGGGCAGAACCCATCAGTAAGTGGCAATACAGGGCCCCTGTATTTACCCAGGTAATTACCCAGGTATTTACCCAGGTAATTACCCAGGTAAATTATCTCAAACCATCAGCTTGCTGCAGCTACACCACCATCAGTAACCAAACTAGTTCATTTCAGCAAACAGTTATAAAGAAGGGGAATGCACGAAGGAAGATGTGCTGGCTTAAGAGCTTAGAGGTATAAAAAGAAAAGAAATTTAATTTCTCACAGCTAAGATCCCACAGAAGTGCACACTACCAAGTATTTTGCAAATGGAAGCTGATGCTTGTACACTGTATCTCTTCTTATTTGAGAAAAGCACAAGGGTCAAATTTTCCAATAGACTTAAAGCCCAGGTGGTTGAGCTCTCTTGAAAATGTTTTCCCACATATTTCATTACATAAAACATGTAAATGTAGAAATACTTTATTATACAACAAATTAATAGGCACTTTTTTTATTTGCTTATTGATGAAATCCAGCATACCTTTATTCATGAGTTTGAGAAAGGAGCATCTTTTTCCTGCATCTATCAGTTTCTGCTGACAAACTAATTCTTTTTCTCTGTGTTTGTTGGCAGATGATGTCAAAAAGCTACGAGGAAAACATATCTGCAGTCAACGGTATTATAATAATTTTATTAACTGGCAAAAAAGAGCTGCTAGTGGCACCTGGTGTGGAATTTTTTAAAAGCACAGAAAACACTGACTAAGACCTTGTACTGGCAGCAAATCATCAAAAAATGATTACTTATTACTAGAAGGGAGATTTTCTGGAGATGTGGTCGAGTGGTTAGAGCAAGGTAACTAAGGTGGATGCAGAAGACTTGGCTTCTAGACCTCTGTCCCACGGTGTTACAGGGACATTTAAGCAGTCTGCTCTCCTGGGAACCAGCAGGACTGAGCTGCTGTATGCACAGATTGATCAAGGAATAGCTCTGCTGAAGCTCATACACTTCTAAACATGTTGAGTGAAAGCATTACAACCTCCAAGTGGAAATTTGGAATGAAGATTATGAATAGTTAACCTGAAAGGATACTGATCACTAATATGAAAATTTGGTACTATGGGTTATTTTAAGTTGTCTATTGGCAATTTTGGGGTAGGGGAAGGAGAAAAAGGAGAACAAAGATGCATATTATAAAGACATTTCAAGGTGAGCAAGAGTGAAAGAGAAATTTGAGCCTCATTAGCCAATAAATAGCATTCAGTCTATGACTTAGTCAGTTAAAAAATATGATATCCATATTCCTTAAAATCAGGTCATATGGGACAGATGTGTTTACCAGCTTGCAGATGTGCTTTCTTACATCCTTGCTTCTAACATGAGGTTCCATTTCTGGTCTTCCTTCAGCTGAAAGAGCCCTGACGTTGCCGCAGACCGAAGGGCAGCAACCATCACGCAGCCCCATCAACAGGATCGCGGCTCATCTGACAGGCAACAGCAATAGGAAGAATTCCCTGTCCCCACGCAGTAAGGAAAAACTCCTAAAAACAATTAAAGATCACAGAAATTACTCTCTCGCTGCTAGCCTCGTGCTTACATACACTTTTTAATATTTGCATTGAGTTAATAGTAAGAAACAAATCATTAAAAAGTCATCTTGTCCCAGATAATGTTTTTTTCAACTAATTCTTGCAGAACTGGGAGAAAGCCTGTTCCCTCTGGGTACCTCTCTTAACTTTTCTTCTGGAACCTTTATTAGGAGGAAAAAAAAAATATATCCTTCTTCCTAATGTTAAGTTTCCTTCTTTTCTTTCCTTTAATTTCCTTCTGTTAGTTCTGAGAGTCCCAGCTGCTATGGTGACAGACCTCTTAGAAACACAGACAGAGACAGGGGAGACTTGACATTCAGGCCAGATTAATGAAAAACTTGGTTGGGTTTCTACAGCTTTGGAGGGGATGAGACACAAATGGGTATTTTAACTTTGTTACTAAGTAACAACATGATGATTTTCCTCTTATTTGGGAGCACAAAACTTAAAAATTCACGTAGGGCTTAACAGCTTACTTCTGGACCCTCAAATTGCTTTGAGGATGGACCTAATAGCTGCTGGGAAGAGCAGGTTTCCTTACTTTGTTACTAAAAACCAGACTCCTCAACTAGCAGACACCTGGCTTCACTACCTGGCTTTTAATTTAACATTTTCTCTCTTTTTTTTTTTTCTCAAGTAGATTCCTCACCCAGAAGAGGGAATGGACAAAAAATAAACAACTGGGAATCATCAAGGAAAGGTCACTCTTTCCTTTACAACGTGGAGCTGAGAAACGGCGAGTTAGTGATACCCCAAACGGGCTTTTATTACATCTACTCACAAACTTACTTTCGTTTCCGTGAAAACGAGAACGAGGATTCAGATTTGTTGGCACAAATCAGGAACCCCAAACAGCTTGTCCAATATGTTTACAAACTGACTAATTACCCAGAGCCCATTTTGCTCATGAAAAGTGCAAGAACAAGCTGCTGGTCTAAAAAGGCAGAATATGGACTTTATTCCATCTATCAAGGTGGTGTGTTTCAGCTGAAAAGAGAGGACAGGATTTTTGTCTCCGTTAGTAATGGTGACATAGTTGACATGGACAAAGAAGCAAGTTTTTTTGGAGCTTTTATGATTGGTTAAAAGGTGAAAGTCATGATCCAAAGGAGACAGTTTTCCTAGTCAGAACCAACTTAAAAATCTCTGCAATAGGGGATAACAAGCACACAGTGTAGCAATACTGACAATACCAGACTCCCCTTTCTCAGCTCACTCAGTGCGAGGTCTGACTGGTCCAGGCTGGGAACGTGTGAGGATTTCACCAGCCACAGGTGATGATACCTTTGGCCAGAACCCCACGCAGGTAAGCACTCACCTCCACCTCCGCAGAGATGCTCCACACCAGCTCAGCCCTTCAGGTGGGATGGAGGATGCTCCAGGTCCGGTTACTTGAGGCTGAGGCTGGACATCAAATTCTATTTGTGGTCTCCATGGGGACCCCATCTTTAATATCTCAGCTCTTGTAAGGAGCCTTTGCAAGTGTCACTTCCCAGGTGCCCATGGAATTACTCTGGGAGTTTTTGTTTGAACCCAAGTTTTACAAAAGTTGAAAGGCCGTCAGAAACTCAAATTGCATGTGTACATGTCATCTAACAAAGCACTTAAGCATCTAATTAATTTCAAGCACGTGAACAGTCTGACTAAATCACAGTATTTACATGCTTGAAATTAAATATGTGCTTAAGCATTTTTCAGGATCATGGCTTGAGTAAACACATTAGTCCATCTTAATCAGGCTATTGTACATAAAAACAGCTGCTGAAATGACACAGAAGAGGTTTTGAAATCAATCAGTACCTTGATCAGCACATTATGATAGTGCCTATTTACTTAATTGCTGTGCTGCAAAGATCTCACCAGGCTTCCCATAGGTTCAGTAATGTCGTTGCTGTTACACTTGTGGACAGCAAGTACTTGATCCAGAAAAAAGGTGTTTTTTCTGTAAATACTGAATTCTGTTAGACATTTGCCACAAATTAAGCGTAACATGGCTTTTCCATGTTTATTTTTGAACTGGCCTGTATTTGATAAGATGTAATGCAGAATAACACACCCCAGTGACTAATATTTTAAGGAAAACATACACAACTATCCATACTTAAACAAGAGCTGCAGTTTGGGTAATGCTGTTTTGATTTTTATTTTATTTTTAGGAACAGGTGGAAAATTTTTGTAATTTTTTTTAGACCATAATTTTCTTAAAAACTGGACACTATATTTTTTAACTCTGTGAGTAGGACTATTTTATAATTAAAAAAAAAAAAAAAGGAAAAAAAAAAGCCCAAAACCATTTGCAAGTGTAAGCTGTGTGGGTTAGATCCCCAGTGTAAATGAGGTAGCATTAATCAGCACATCTGCAATGTTGTCAGTGGAGCTTTACCAGTTTACACCATGAACACATTCTGCCCAAGTTCAGAGAAAACTGGGGGGAAAAAAAAGTGAAAAAAAATTGGAGGGAGAAGACGACAGTTGCTCTGCAAATGTTACTTTACGTCAACAGAATGATGCCAGGAGAAAGTCTGGTCTTTTTTTTAATACACTAAGGTTGCCGTGGGAACCCTCACATTCACCTCCACATTCTGGTAATTAAATCACTCTACAGCCCTTGCATATGGGCTGCCTGAGTCAACAGGCATCATTCATCTTAACACTGTCAACAAGAGGAAATGAATAGACACACAAGCCCCTGCATTTATTTTGTCATTCAGAAAAGCAGTTACGTTGGTTCACTTAAATACCTGTGTTTGAGCTGCAAGAGAAGAATTTCAGGAATACCCTCCTCTTGTCAGTTTAGGGCAAAAAACCACACTGCTGTGAGCCTAAAATGAAGAGTTTTAACTTTTGCCTGCTATTTTAACGTAACGTCACATAGACTGTTTTCAGTGGTTATCAAATATGTTGAACTCTCCATCATTTACTGGAATACTTTGGTTTGCCTTGTTCTCAAATCATCTTATTTCAACATAGAACAAAAAGTATTTCTACAGTTTTCTTTCTGATTTCAGTATTTAATTCAGAAATTTTCTGCCTGCCAGTGAGGGAGAACAAAGCCATTCCCTACGTGTCTGGATGTCTGCTATATCAGAGAAATTACTCCTTGCAAATGGACAGGGCTTTTCAATCCCAGCACAGGACTGACCTGTTCTCAGGTTTAGGGGTTTTTTTAGCAATTTATTATATTAAAAGGTAGGGGTTTGTTTTGGTTGTTTGTTTTTTTGTTTGGGTTTTTTTTTTTAGAAATGTTATTTTAGGAGCTTATTTGAAAGAAAAAAATATTTGAACTGTGAAAAAGTATTTCAGATTTACTGGTAGCTTAGAGTTAGAAACCCTCCCTATAGCTAAGGACCAATTTGTGTAACATAGGAGTCATGGCTGCTAGAAAGGACTGGAAGGAAAGTGTGGGGACTCCTCAAACTTGCAGCTGATGCTAAGGCAAACTGTCTATTACACACGGGTTTGGGTTTTTTTTTGCTCCATGTTTTTTCCTTAACTCTTGATGTATAACACCATGGCTGCTGTCGCTCGGGGAATGCTCCCTGGCATTATCTTCCTGTTTAATCTAAACGTAGGTATTCTTGGTCTCTGCATGCAGAGGATATCTCAACAGGGATCACACTGAGTAATCATATTTTATTTCTGAATAATCCAAAAAGGGATGCTTGACAGATATTATCTTGTGGACAGATTATCAAGCAGTATCAGAAAGGGCACATTTGAAGATGACTGGAAAGATACAGCAACTTCTGTTTGTACATTTGCACCCTGGATCAAACTTTTCATCTCACTTTATGTTGAATGACGAATGTAGCAGATTTTTATTTGTGGATGTACGTTGCAGTAACATGTAAAATACTTCAATTTTTCTACATGCATTTTGTATAAAACAATTTTAGTAAATAGTTAATTAGTTTTGCAGTGATTATTGGTGTCATCCTATGGCTTCCGTAACAGCAACCCAGTCTGAAATCATTCCTCTGACATTGGTTGGTATCAGTTATCATTCATTAAATGCCACAGAGAGTTGCAATACAAAGGACATAATGCAAGCCACCGAGCAATGCCATGTTGTGTAATGCCATAGTACTGGCTTCCAAACCCTGGTTGGTCTTGTGTAGTGCCATATAACTGGCTTCCAGGTCCTCCTTGGTGAAGAGCATCTGGAAGCAGTACACTAAAACACTGAAAATGATCTCATGACCAGAGACTACAAAACCCTGAGCCCTTCCCTGAAGCTCTTTCTCATGTTTTTAGGCTTTGGCAATTACTTAAGGACTGGGAAATCTGTGTAGTATGGAAACAATCTAATTCTTACCTATCACAGAACTACAGTAGAAGATATATTGAATGTGTAGGGACAAGGACCATTTACACAGACGTTGTAAAGCAGCAGTAAAGTGGAGATCCCCTAACGCTGAAAACAAATGCACTTCCTACCCCAAAAGCAAACATGGGATACTGTTTGGTCTACCCATTCCACTTCCAAAATCTGCCCCACCAAAAAAGGGTATGAAACCCACACAGACCCTGGAAACTCAACAAGATGTGAAGGCATCATCTAACCTGACCCCAGCCCTGTGATGGGACATGGGGTGGGTTTGTCCTGCGTGTGCAGAGAAGGGCTGCAGCTGGAGCAGCAGCAGCGACAATGTGCTGCAGCAGGGAAGCTCCTGGGGAGAAAAACCCCCAGGAAAATTGCCCCCACTTCAGCCACCCCCAAGGGCTGTCTCACCTCTGCACCTCTCCTTTTGACATCACCTTCCTTTAGCGCTTCCCAGTATTCTCTTACCCTCACCTCACTGGGCTGTGGCTCTACTCATTGCACATCTACAGAGAGCAACAAAAGGATGCTTGCCTCCCTAATGGACTCATTATCTCCATACATTTAGCCCAGTGTTTGTGTGAGGCTTTGTTTGGAATAGATGGACATGTCACCAACCTCGGCAATCAGATAGAGTAGGTCTGTGTGTGCAGCTCTCCCCATCCACACCAACCCCACTGGAACCAGTATGCCACTGCCAGGGAGAAGTATCCCCCACAACCACAGCCTCAAATTGCACAGATGTCTACAGGTTTTAAAAAGAAATTATTCCTTTCATAGAGACTGCTTTTATTTCAGCAGAGGGTTCTCTTTTTTTTTTCCCCCTGATGTTTCCATGGGAAAGAGAACATGCCAGCTAACTGGCTTTTGTTGTACCTTTCATTACTTCATAGAATTGGACTTCTATTTTCTGCCTCTCTTTGCCTTAGTAAATGTAATGATTATTGTTTGTATTGCAGCAATATTCACTGCCCAAGCAGGAGCAAAAAAAGGAATGCATTTGTTGTACCCTATGCAAACCTTTAAAAAGCCTGAGTCAGACACTGAGATTTTGAGATTGATAATTTTAGTTTTCAGATTACGTCTATATATTAGGGTCTAAGAAAAGATCAAATGTAAAGCTCAATATAACATAATTAAGCACAATGAGACAAGATCTCATTCATCCCTCCAAGGCACCTTGTGCCATTCAGTAGCAGAAATGGAAAATGGATTAGGATATTGTTGGATCTGATCCAATTTTCACAGGTTGGGGTTTTTTTCATGTAAAGTTACATGGAAGTTTAGCAATTTTCATCAGAATCATCCAAAATTTGGCTCTCCATAACTTCTCTCTGTACTAACAGACTGAAATTGCATGCTGTATCACACACATATTAAAAATTACTAATTTTCCTCTGATTACCAGGGTACCACAGTTAACTGCCCGACCACCGCATCACTGCTGCTTTGCAGAACCACACCTTTTCCTGGGACATTCAGGATCCAAACCCATACAGACATTTCTATTAATTTCTTCTGAAAGTTTTAGAGGTGACATTGGATTGGGACACTGGGACATGACAGAAATGCTGTTGAGCTGCTCATGGTCAGTGGGGGCTGCGGCTTATGGCAGAAGCCTGTTGGTTTAAGCAGCTCCCCATTTTTATGGGCTGTTCTACCAGAGTTAATATAAATCACGCTCCTTGTCTTTGATGCACGTAATACTTTTGCACTGAACACATCACATACTTAACACTCAGCATTAGCAAACATTAGGGAATCCAAAGTTCAAACTGCCTTTCAGAAACCAGCAATTTAAACACAGTAGAAGCCAAGGCACAAATTCCTCCTCGAGATACTTCTGATTTTGTCTGACTGTGTATTCAGCTCGTATTATTCTCAATTTGTATGGAGTCAGGGTATTTAGCCCATCCAGCTACTGGGTGAAGACAAAGTGGATTAAGTGCAGATTTGCTGGTGAATTGAGCCAAGTTATCACTCCCCATTTAACATGAGTTAGAAGTATCAACAAGAAAGTATGACCAGGAATAAACTACACAATCCCATCCTGCGTGTTCTGGCACTAACAGAACTCAAATCATAATGAACATTAATATTAACACATGTACATCAGAGGAACATCTCCATCCAAAGCCAGGACAGTCAAAACCTGCAGACCTTACTTAGAAAGAATGTCCAATGATATTAAAAAAATGCAGGCGACATCTCCTATTACTCTCAGGCTATGAGTTATGTAATAAACTCTACATACATTTAACACAGAGCAAACATACCTGTGACGGATGAACCATGTTCTCTCTCCACTTGGTGAACAAGTTGGACAAAGCGGGACATTAATGCCCAGGGTGTGACTTGGTGGCACAATGAACTGAAACACAGCGAAAAGTGAAGTCTAAAACAAATGCCTCTGAATTAGTGGCCACAGTTTTGCTGCTTAACAAACTGGTGCTGTTCTGAAGTCTGCTTGCAGATGTTTAGTGCCATACGAACAACTGTAAAGTCATTTGAGCACATTCTGGGTTTTATGTTATTAAGTTGGATCACTGCTATTTCATCAGCGCTGCTCACTGATGATAGTTGCTAAACAGTAACCTTTGAAAGCACATGCCAGATCCTACCTTTTGTTCTTAAAAGACATTTATAATAAAAGTCAAAAGATCTTCTGCCCCTGGGTATAATAAAAAACCTGCATCTGCTTTTCTGGGAGTTGTTGGAGGTTCATAATTTTTAAATGGGAGATCTCTCTCTTCAAGTCTGTTTTCCACTTTCTTCATCTCTCCACAATACAACCGTAATCATTCTATAGTCAAAGCCTTCAGATATTTCCATGACAACAAACAATGATATAAACAAGAATTAAAACTTTATTGGATGAGAAGAAAATGGAAAGAATAGAACATAGGAGAGAGAGTTCAAAACTCCATAAATAGAAACTCTCTTCTACCTTATCTCCAGTGCTAAGACAGCTTTAATGCTGCCAAAGAGAAGCACCAATGTTTCAAGAGTTCCATGAAAGGTCAATGTCTATTATAATGCTTTAAAAAAAATTTATTTGTTTAATATCTATTTTGTTCATACATCCAGTTAGTTGGTAAAACTGTGAATAAAAAGTACTTCTGCCTCTTTCTCTCTATTTCTTTCATCCCAATAACATCAGTGACTTCAATCTTTTCTGCAGTTGTTAAGGCAATATAAGAGTACAGTGCTTGCAGCTGAGGGCAAGTAGATAACTTTCTGGACATAAAGCCATCTTCTCTCACAGCTCTTGTATCTGCTGTCACCACTGTCCTTCAGCATATGCAAAGAAGAGGAATTCATTATATGAAGGTTGTGGGATGTCTATGTTTTATATCCCACCCAGATTTGGCCTGCAATTGCCAAAGAAATCAGAAAGAATCAGAAAACTGGAGCTGCAAGTCAGTCTCAGTGGACTTGTTTTCCATCCCTGACTCCATGAAGGAGAAGCAGCCAGAGAAGCCCTTGCCTCATGGCACCATTAGCAAGAAGGGGATCAGTGTTGCTGGATTCAAAGCACAACTGCTGTCTGATCCAAGTGCCTCATCATTCAGCACATCAAACTCCCAATGAATTCAGTGTTCAGTTGTTGCATTACAAGCTCAAGCTGTCTGGAATATATAAATCTGGTGCTGCCTCACTTTTGGCTACTTGATTGTGCTACACACACCTCAGTTCAAGTATTATTTTAATAAAGAATAATTTTTTTCTGAAGAAAAAATAGAATAAAGCTTTTTTCTCCCTGGGGAAAGGGAAGTGGTCAGTTTTGACAAGATAGAGCTCAGCAAAAAGTGGAAGAATCTCATGAGAATGAAGGATCCTCTCTATACAGAAAAGTCACATATTTATATCAGGTAATTTGCCAAATATCAGCACCATGCAGCTAATGTCACTGGTCTGAGAATTTATCAGGAAAAAAAAAAGAGTGAAATAATTCTTATAATACTAGCAAGCATTTGACAGCCTAAGTACAGAGGCAGTCACCAGCTCCTCCGTAATAGAAGGCAATGCCATTTAAATTAGATTGGACACAAAATGGCAATATAAAATAACTGTATATTGGTGTCACAGAGCCCATGACTTTTCTTCAGAAACACATAAAACAATTATATAGGCAGCTTGATAAACAAAGTGAGAAGCACGTTAAGCTCCTCCTCCTTTCCAACTGCAATTAATGTGTAGCCATCCCTATAAAATTTAGCAACTGTTGAGTGACGTGCTACAAATCTGTCTCACAGCTCAGGAGCAGGAACCAGGAATACTGATTCTAATGAAACTGCAAAAATATATCGTCCAAATTAGGATACAGACAAGGCACCAAGGCTAATGCTGGCGTTATCACAGAGAGTGCCTGGCTGAAAACAGGCAGAGGAGCAGCGCGTGGTGTCACACCAGGCTTGTGCTCTGTCCTTAAATAAAGCTCTGCAGCTATGAATGAAACAGCAGTGCTGACAGATGGTGTACACACGTACAGGAGTGCACCCTGGAAAAAAACAGCATACAACCCTTCCTCAGCTGAATTCAGCTGGATGCCAACGTGGACTCAGAGCACTGGCTGCCCCTGGAGATGGGGTGCGAGGGAAGGGATGCAGCCCCTCCTGATAAAATAGATGGGAGCAGAAAAACATTGTGCTGTAGCACACTCTCTGACACCTCAAGTGACAAGTTGAAAAGGAGGAGAAATACCCTCTTCACAGGTGTCCTGAGGGTCACTTTGCTGTCCCTGATCTTGCCTTGTGCTGCTTTCATCATCTTCTGGGATACAACATTATCCTTTAGCAGTTCGTAGGAGTCTGCAGCTGGGGAAACACACGGTTATAATGTATGTGTCTGCCAAGGGCAGAGCACAGGGCAGCAGAAACAGGCTGAATCAAAATTTAATTGTAGGTAAATCATATAGAAGAGGGTGATTATCGCAGCTTCACTGAACTGGAGCCTTTCCGGGCTCCTGCCAAGATCCAAGGGCAGAGCCAAGATAGAAAACGAGGAGACAGCAACCGCAGCCGTCCCTGTGTTTCTGCACCCATCACCACATCTCCACCTGCCCTGGAGCACTGAACATCCCAGAACATCCACGATGTGACAGTGGAGAGAAAGAGCACAGAAACTGCTGGCAAAGAGGGTCGGTACCACTGCTCGAGGAGCACGACCACCCTTCCAACAGACACAAGTGGGAAACCACTGAGCAGGCAGGGACAGGCAGGGACAGGCAGGGAGTGGGCAGCCAGGCTGCCCGCAGGTGGGAAACGCTGGAGCCGAGATCCCCCTGCTCCAGGAGATGAGATCCCTCTGCCCAGGGCTGAGATCAGCCTGCTCCAGGGGATGAGATTCCCCCTGCCCGGGGGCTGAGATCTCCCCGCTCCAGGGGCTGAGATCCTCCCGCTCCAGGGGATGAGATCTCCCCGCTCCAGGGGATGAGATCCCTCTGCCCAGGGATAAGATCCCCCCACTCCAGGGGCTGTGATATCCCTGTTCCCGGGGCTGAGATCCCGAGATCTCGCAGCTCCGGGGGACTCGGGAAGAAAGTTTAT